>NC_067476.1:125518999-125813999 GCF_947179515.1 Apodemus sylvaticus
AGGAGGAGGAGGAGGAGAAAGAAGAAAAAGAAGAAGGAGGAGGAGGAAGAGAAAAAGGAGGAGGAGGAGGAGGAGGAGGAGGAGGAGGAGGAGGAGGAGGAGGAAAAGGAGGAGGAGGAGGAGGAGGAGGAGGAGGAGGAGGAGGAGGAGGAGGAGGAAGAAGAAGAAGAAGAAGAAGAAGAAGAAGAAGAAGAAGAAGAAGAAGAAGAAGAAGAAGAAGAAGAAGAAGAAGAAGAAGGGAGAAGGAGAAGGAGGGGAAGAAGGGGAAGAAGAGGAAGAAGGAGAAGAAGAGGGATGAAGAAGGAAGAAGGCTGCAGGGGTGGTAGCCACAGCAACAGCTTATAAGCATGTAGTTCACTGATGAACTGCATACCTGGTATGTACTATGATGTTATTAGGTGTTATCCCAGTGCCACAGAAAGGGTTTATGAGAGATGTGAGACACAGTTAAGGAAACAGATATTTCATCATGGAAATTCCAGAAGGAAATGAAAGAAGTCCCAAACCCCTAGTTAATGGCAACTGGAGATTTCTTAGATCTTCACAGATGTTGATAGAGTCGAGGGAAGCTCAGGTATTGAAGCAGACCTACACACAAAGAATGCCAAAGTACTAAGATAAAGGAAGAATTATAAAAAACAAAAGAAACTGAAAACACAACTTGAGGAAATTTGGGTCTTCAAAAATAGCAGTTCTAAGCATGAGATGCACAGCGATGTCCTCAGTGGACTTTAGGAAGATTTTTGATATACAAATTAATGATACATCCCAAAGACTTAGACCAAACCAAACAGCAGACAAGGAGGAATAAGGAAAGCTGGTGTCACTTGACCCCACTGCAAAGATGAATAAAAATGGCTTTAAAAATGAAAAAGATTCGGGCTAGAGAGATGACTCAGTAGAGAAGAGCACTGACTATTCTTCCAGAGGTCCTGAGTTGCTTACAACTATCTGTAATGGAATCTTATGCCCTCTTCTTGTGCCTATATAAATAAATCTTTTTAAAAAATAGAAAAGATTCAATGAAACAGAGCTAATTCTTTGACAAGGAAAAAAATTGAAAAACCAACAGAAAAAGACATGAATAAAGAGAACTACACTTGCAGACTAAAAAGTAAGCATTGCATGGACACCACAGGATACCAAGGGATCACAATGATTATGTGATGACAAGTTTGGAAACCTAGAGAAACTATATATATATGCCCTACTAAAATAAACCAAGAGAACAACAATGCATCTAAACAGCCGGACTTCAAGAGATAAGACCAAATTCATGATATAAATTTTCTTAACAAAGTAAAGCTCAGGACCAGATAGCTTCACTGAGGAATTTTGCCAAACTGCTTTTAAAGAACTCATGCCAACCCTTCTCAAACTATTTTATAGAGCTAGAAGTGGGAACCTTTCCAAAATCATTCTGTAAGGCCAGCATAACCTTGATTCCAAAATCAGGCAAGAACATAAAAGGCAGAGAGAAGAGGGTCTAGAGACAGACAGAGGGAAGACAGAAGGGAAGAAGGGGGACAGGATATATAGATCAATATTCCTGATGCAAAAATTCTCAACAAAATACTAAAAATCCAATTTAAAAGGACATCAAAAAGTAATTGAGCATGATTATATTAGTTAAAGTCTAGGACACTTAAATATATGTAAATCAATACAACAAAATTTAAAATCTTTCTGTGTAGACACAAAAAAAGCATTTGATAAAATACAGTATTACCATATGACAGAACCCCCCAAACAGTTTATGTATAAAATGCAATATCTTATATCCACATAATAAAAATGATTTATGTACCTGCACAGCCACAGTCACACGGAATGCAATATAGATCAGAGGAATGCAAGGATGCCATTTTGTAATTCTTATTCAATATGGTATGAGAAAAAGTTTGACAAGAAATGAGGCAAAAGAAGATATGTAAAACATACAAATAGAAAGAAAACCAATTGTTCTTGTTTGCAGATATAATTATGTACATATAAAAACTAAAGACATCATCAATCAACTATTAGAACAGATAAATGAATTTTAGTAATCCATAAGGAAATAAAAATGAAAATCAGTGGGTTTTTTGTACACAAAACTCAAAGTTTTGGGGGCGGCGGCGGCGGCGGCGGCGGCAGCGGCAGCAGTGGCTGCTCCAGCTGAAGGGCCATCAGCAGTGGAACCAAGGCGTCACAGGGACCAGTTAGGCCCTGCACCCACGACCACTGACCTTCGCTGACCAGCCGGGCAGCAAGCAGCTGCAGTTGTGCGGCGCCTTTCCTGCACGGAGGCCACTTCAGAACTCGGCCTCCCACCAGTCAGGAGAGGTGCATCCATCTTGGTTCCGTACTCCAGGGATCGGACAGACTGAGATCCAGATCAGTCTGAGTGGCAGCATTACATCTCCAAGTCCTGCAAGTGGCTAGCTGGGCTTCCGGGCGGCCAGCTGGGAGAAGTCAGTGTGCTCCAGTGAACCCAGCAGGCCCCAGCGGGAGCCTTCGGGTGCCTGCTTTGGGATCGGAACAGCCTGGGCAGCAGCACACTGTCTACAAGCAGTGCAGGAGGTAAGCTGTGCACCAGAGGCCAACTGGGAAGGGGCAGCTTGCACTGGTGAGTCCAGCACTGACAAGACAAACTAACACCAGTGAGAACTAGATGGCAAAAGGCAAACGCAGGAACGTCACTAACAGAAATCAAGGCAATATGGCAACATCTGAACCCAATTCTCCTCTACCAACATATCCTGGATACCCCATCACACCAGTAAAACAAGATTTGGATTTAAAATCACTGGTCATGATGCTGGTACAGGAACACATGAAGGTCATACATAAAGAAATTCAGGAGAAAATGGATCAAAAGTTAGAAGCCCTTGCAAGGGAAACACAAAAATCATTGAAAGAAATCCAGGAGAATACAAAAGCCAACAAGGAAGAAACGCAAAAAACACTTAAAGAAATACAGGAGAAATTTGGTCAACAGGCTGAGGTCATGAAAGACGAAACACAAAAATCTCTTAAAGAAATACAGGAGAACTTTGGTCAACAGGCTGAGGTCATGAAAGACGAAACACAAAAATCTCTTAAAGAATTACAGGAAAACACAAACATGCAAGTGAAGGAGCTAAGCAAAACCATCCAGGATCTAAAATCAGAAGTAGAAACAACTAAGAAAACTCAAAGGGAGACAACTTTGGAGATAGAAAGCCTTGGGAAGAAATCAGGGGACAGAGATGCAAATATCAACAACAGAATACAAGAGATAGAAGAAAGAATCTCAGATGCTGAAGATTCCATAGAAACCATGGACTCAACAGTTAAAGAAAATGCAAAATGCAAAAAGCTTGTAACCCAAAATATCCAGGAAATCCAGGACACAATGAGAAGACCAAACCTAAGGATTATAGGCATAGATGAGAGTGAAGATTTACAACTTAAAGGGCCAGCAAATATCTTCAATAAAATTATGGAAGAAAACTTCCCTAACCTAAAGAGAGAGATGCCCATGAATATACAAGAAGCCTACAGAACTCCAAACAGACTGAACCAGAACAGAAATACTTCCCGTCACATAATAATCAAAACACCAAATGTTCTAAACAAAGAAAGAATACTAAAGGCAGTAAGAGAAAAAGGCCAAGTAACATATAAAGGAAGACCTATCAGAATCACAGCAGACTTTTCACCTGAGACTATGAAGGCTAGAAGGTCCTGGGCAGATCTCATGCAGACTCTAAGAGAACACAAATGCCAACCAAAACTACTATATCCAGCAAAACTCTCAATCACCATAGATGGAGAAACTAAGATATTTCATGACAAAACCAAGTTTACCCAATATCTATCCACAAACCCGGCCCTAAAAAGGATAATAGGAGGACAACACCAATACAAGGAGGGAAACTTCACCCTGGAAAAAGCAAGATAGTAACCTTTCAGAATCAAACCCAAAAGAAGTTAAGCATTCAAATTTTAAAAATAACGTCAAAAATGATAGGAAGTAACAATCACTATTCCTTAATATCTCTTAACATCAATGGACTTAATGCCCCAATAAAAAGACACAGACTAACTGAATGGATACGTAAACAGGACCCTACATTTTGATGCTTACAGGAAACACACCTCAGGGTCAAAGACAAACACTACCTTAGAGTAAAAGGCTGGAAGACAATTTTACAAGCAAATGGTCTCAGGAAACAAGCTGGAGTAGCCATTTTAATATCAGATAAAATTGACTTTCAACCCAAAGTCATCAAAAGAGACCCTGAGGGACACTTCTTGCTGGTCAAAGGAAAAATACAACAAGAAGAACTGTCAATCCTGAACATCTATGCACCAAATGCAAGGGCACCCTCTTTCGTAAAAGAAACTTTATTAAAACTAAAAGCACACATTGCACCTAACACAATAATTGTGGGTGACTTCAACACTGCACTTTCCTCAATGGACCGATCAGGAAAACAGAAACTAAACAGGGACACAATGAAACTAATTGAAGCTTTGGACCAATTAGATTTAACAGATATATATAGACCATTCTATCCTAAAACAAAAGAATATACCTTTTTCTCAGCACCTCATGGTACCTTCTCCAAAATCGACCATATAATTGGTCACAAGACAGACCTCAACAAATACAAGAAGATCGAACTAATCCCATGCCTCCTATCTGATCACTATGGAGTAAAAGTGGTCTTCAATAGCAACAGAAACAACAGAAAGCCCACATACACGTGGAAACTGAACAATACTCTACTCAATGATACCTTGGTCAAGGAAGAAATAAAGAAAGAAATTAAAGACTTTTTAGAACACAATGAAAATGAAAACACAACATACCCAAATCTATGGGACACAATGAAAGCAGTGCTAAGAGGAAAACTCATAGCCCTGAGTGCCTCCAAAAAGAAAATGGAGAGAACATACATTACCAGCTTAATGACACACCTGAAAGCCTTAGAACAAAAAGAAGCTATTTCGCCCCGGAGGAGTAGAAGGCAGGAAATCATCAAACTCAGGGCCGAAATCAATCAAGTAGAAACAAAGAGAACCATACAAAAAATCAACAAAACCAGGAGCTGGTTCTTTGAGAAAATCAACAAGATAGATAAACCCTTAGCCAGAATGACCAAAGGGCACAGAGAAAGTATCCAAATTAACAAACTTAGAAATGAAAAGGGAGATATAACAACGGAAACTGTGGAAATCCAAAAAATCATCAGATCCTACTACAAGAGCCTATACTCAACACAACTGGAGAATCTGGAGGAAATGGACAATTTCCTTGACAGATACCAAATACCAAAATTAAATCAGGACCAACTAGACCATCTAAACAGTCCCATAATGCCTAAAGAAATAGAAGGAGTCATAGAAAGTCTTCCAACCAAAAAAAGCACAGGACCAGATGGCTTCAATGCAGAATTCTACCAGACCTTCAAAGAAGAGTTAACACCAATACTCTTCAAACTATTCCACAAAATAGGAACAGAAGGAACACTACCCAATTCCTTCTACGAAGCCACAATTACGCTGATACCAAAGCCACACAAAGATCCAACAAAGAAAGAGAACTTCAGACCAATTTCCCTTATGAACATCGATGCAAAAATACTCAATAAAATTCTTGCCAACCGAATCCAAGAACACATCAAAATGATCATCCACCATGATCAAGTAGGCTTTATCCCGGGAATGCAGGGTGGTTCAATATACGGAAATCCATCAATACAATCCACTACATAAACAAACTCAAAGAACAAAATCACATGGTCATTTCATTGGATGCTGAAAAAGCATTTGACAAAATTCAGCATCCCTTCATGCTTAAAGTCTTGGAGAGAACAGGAATTCAAGGCCCATACCTAAACATAGTAAAAGCAATATACAGCAAACCGGTAGCCAGTATCAAACTAAATGGAGAGAAACTTGAAGCAATCCCACTGAAATCAGGGACCAGACAAGGCTGCCCCCTTTCTCCTTATCTTTTCAATATTGTACTTGAGGTACTAGCTCGGGCAATTCGACAACATAAGGAGGTCAAAGGGATACAAATTGGAAAGGAAGAAGTCAAACTATCATTATTTGCAGATGACATGATCGTCTACCTAAGTGACCCAAAGAACTCCACTAGAGAGCTCCTACAGCTGATAAACAACTTCAGCAAAGTGGCAGGTTATAAAATCAACTCAAGCAAATCAGTGGCCTTCCTATACTCAAAGGATAAGCAGGCTGAGAAAGAAATTAGGGAAATGACCCCCTTCACAATAGCCTCAAACAGTATAAAGTATCTTGGGGTGACTCTTACCAAACATGTGAAAGATCTGTATGACAAGAACTTCAAGACTCTGAAGAAGGAAATGGAAGAAGACCTCAAAAAATGGGAAAACCTCCCATGCTCATGGATCGGTAGAATCAATATAGTTAAAATGGCAGTTTTGCCTAAAGCACTATACAGATTCAATGCAATACCCATCAAAATCCCAACTCAATTCTTCACAGAGTTAGAAAGAGCAATTATCAAATTCATCTGGAACAACAAAAAACCCAGGATAGCTAAAACTATTATCAGCAACAAAAGGAAATCTGGGGGAATCAGTATCCCTGACCTCAAGCAATACTACAGAGCAATAGTGTTAAAAACTGCATGGTATTGGTACAGTGACAGGCAGGAGGATCAATGGAACAGGATTGAAGATCCAGAAATGAACCCACACACCTATGGCCACTTGATCCTCGACAAAGAGGCTGAAAACATCCAATGGAAAAAAGATAGCCTTTTCAACAAATGGTGCTGGTTCAACTGGAGGTCAGCATGCAGAAGAATGCGAATTGATCCATCCTTGTCTCCTTGTACTAAGCTCAAATCCAAATGGATCAAGGACCTCCACATAAAGCCAGACACTCTGAAGCTAATAGAAAAGAAATTGGGGAAGACCCTTGAGGACATCGGTACAGGGAGAAAGTTTCTGAACAGAACACCAATAGCGTATGCTCTAAGAGCAAGAATTGACAAATGGGACTTCATAAAATTACAAAGTTTCTGTAAGGCAAAGGACACCATCAAGAGGACAAATCGGCAACCAACAAATTGGAAAAGATCTTCACCAATCCTACATCAGATAGAGGGCTAATATCCAATATATATAAAGAACTCAAGAAGTTAGACGCCAGAAAACCAAACAACCCTATTAAAAAATGGGGTACAGAGTTAAACAAAGAATTCTCACCTGAAGAACTTCGGATGGCGGAGAAAAATCTTAAAAAATGCTCAACTTCATTAGTCATTAGGGAAATGCAAATCAAAACAACCCTAAGATTTCATCTTACACCAGTCAGAATGGCTAAGATTAAAAATTCAGGAGACAGCAGGTGTTGGAGAGGGTGTGGAGAAAGAGGAACACTCCTCCACTGCTGGTGGGGTTGCAAATTGGTACAACCACTCTGGAAATCAGTCTGGCGGTTCCTCCGAAAACTGGGCACCTTACTTCCACAAGATCCTGCTATACCACTCCTGGGCATATACCCAGAAGACTCCCCACCATGTAATAAGGATACATGTTCTGCTATGTTCATAGCAGCCCTATTTGTAATTGCCAGATGCTGGAAAGAACCCAGGTATCCCTCAACAGAAGAGTGGATGCAAAAAATGTGCTATAGCTACACAATGGAGTACTATTCTGCCATTAGAAACAATGAATTCATGAAATTCTTAGGCAAATGGATGGAGCTAGAGAATATCATACTAAGTGAGGTAACCCAGACTCAAAAGGTGAATCATGGTATGCACTCACTAATAAGTGGATATTAACCTAGAAAACTGGAATACCCAAAACATAATCCACACATCAAATGAGGTACAAGAAGAAAGGAGGAGTGGCCCCTGGTTCTGGAAAGACTCAGTGAAACAGTATTCAGCAAAACCAGAACGGGGAAGTGGGAAGGGGTGGGTGGGAGGACAGGGGAAGAGAAGGGGGCTTACGGGACTTTCGGGGAGTGGGGGGGCTAGAAAAGGGGAAATCATTTGAAATGTAAATAAATTATATCGAATAAAAAAAATTTAGTTTAAAAAAAAAAAAAAAACTCAAAGTTTCAGAGAAGGAAATTATGAAATCATCCCTGTTCCTAGTAGCAGAAATATCTAGGGATAGGCACTGGAAGATGACTTGTCAGTTAACTGCTTGCCTTGCAAGTACAAGTACCTGGGTTTAATACCCCAGAACTCACATTAAAAAACAAAAGAAGCAAGCCAGCAAGGTGAACTTGGAATTGGTAGTAGAACGGGCAGAAGGGGAGCGGGGTAAGATACAGAGATCTTTGAGGTTCACTGGCTAGCCAGCCTAGCCTGCTTGGCAAGTTCCAAGCCAATGAGATATAGAGTCTATAAGTAAATAAGTAAGTAAACAGACAAACAAATAAAAATAGATGGTCCAAGGAATGGCATTTCAGGTTGTCCTCTGGCCTGCACACATACACACTTGTACAGCTACACACAAAACCACATACTACATAAACAACGCACTCACACACACACACACACACATACATACATACACACACACACACACACACACACACACACACACACAAATATCCAGAAATAACATTATCCAAGGACATGAAAGCCCTGGATAATGAAAATGTTAAAATTCTGGAGAAAAAAAAACCTGAAAAAGAAACTGTTAGTGGAAAGACGCCTATGTCCAAGGACTAGAAGAAATAACTTGTTAAATTCCTGCACTCCTGAGTCATCTACAGACTCAAAGCAATACTCATTAACACAACAATGGCATTTTTACAGGAAAAAACTATCTTAAAATTCATATAAAAACAGAAAATATCTTCAGTGGCCAAATCATGAAAGAGAGAATCCAACTGGAGGCAGTATTATAACTACCTTTAAAATAAGCCCCAGAGGCCTTTCAGCCACCACTGTAGTCATCTCTAGTACATCAGTGAAATAACACAATGAAAAGGAGGATGGGCACTCAACTGTACTCTAAGCCTTTATTAACCAGGGCTCATAGGGGAATCACAGAGACTGAACCGACAATAGGGAACTTAAATGGGTTTGACTTAGGTTCTCTGTACAGTTGTGTAGCTTGGTGTTCTTGTAGGACACCTAATGATGGTAGTGGGGGGCTATCTCTGATTCTTTTGCTTGCTTTTGGGACCCTTTTTCTCCTATTGAGTTGCCTTGTCCAGTCTTAATATGAGGGGCTGTTCCTAGTCTTATTGCAACTTGATATGACATGTGTGGTTGACATCCCTGGGAGTTCTGTCCTTTTCTGAAGGGAAACAGAGGAGGAGCAGACCTGGGGAGAAGGAAGGAGGAACTGGGAGTAGAGGAGAAACTGCAGTAAGGACATCATACATGAGAGAAAAATAAATGAAAAGGAAAATACAGAGCTGTTCCTTTGATCACATACATGTGAATCTACAGGATGTGTGATTCTGTAGACATCAAGGGAATGGGCACCGTTCAGAGAGGAATGTGCCATAAGTGTTACCACAGCAAAACTGGGAGAGTCTACACCTTCACCCAGCATGCCATGGGGCATCATTGTGCACCAGCAAGTTAAGGACAAGATTCTTACCAGGAACATTAATGTGTGGAATTGAGCACATCAAGCACTTAAGAGCAGAGGCAGCTTCCTAAGGCGTGTGAAGGAAACAATCAGAAGAGGAAGCCAGAGAGAAGGGTCCCCCTTCAGCTGAGGTGGCAGCCTGGACCACCCAGAGAGGCACACTTTGTGAGGACTAACAGGAAGGAGCCTGAGGTGCTGGTGCCCATTCCTTACAAGTTCATGGTCTAATGTACAAAAAGAAATAAAGGGACTGAACTGTAGAAACAGAAACAGACAAAAAAAAAATCCAAACAAATCAATGTTCCAGAAACAAAATAAGCTAAACAGTATGTTCTGGTGTTAACAGATGCACAAATCTGTGAGATATAATAGATATTCTCAGAAATGAAGCCACTGTCTGGCCAGCTAATTAATTAAAAATGTACCAAACACATGCATTGGAAAAAGTACATTTTACACACATGCACATAGACACACACACACACACACACACACACACATATATATATTATACCTTATTATACATTATATATTATACATTATATATTGTATATTATATATTATATATTATATATATATTATATATTATATATTATATTATATATTATATATTATATATTATATATTATATATTATATATTATATGGTGTATATTATATGGTGTATATTATATAGTATACAGTATATAGTATTAATATTATATTATATATAATATATATTATACATAATACTGTGAAAACTGGACATCCATATTCAGAAGATTGTATGTCTCATTTCTGCATAGGGACTAATTCAGAACACACCAGAAACCTAAGTGGAACACTTAAAACTACAAGAACGGGGAAGAAGCACTTTAAGGCATCAGTACACACAAGGATGTTCGGTTAGAAGCTCAAAAGCCATGGGTGGCATCAAACTAAAAAGCCTCTGAGCAGCAAAGGAAACAACAATAAAGATGCAACCTGCACAACCGGAGAAAACATTTGTCAGCAACACCTCAGTCTAATTGTTCCTGTCCAAAGGGTCATTATCCACAGTAATTCCAGAACTCACAGAGTAGCTTACGATAATAAACATATTAGCTAGGTAAGATTGGGCACACTAGGCCAGGAAGATGACTCCATGGATAAAGGCACTTGCCGCAAGGTCTGGTGACATGCGTTGGATTTCCAGAACCCATGTAAAAGTGCCTAGAGTGAAAGAACTTCACAGAATTGTCTTCTGACTGCCACAGATGTGTGTGACTACATTTTGCACACACATAATAATAGTAAAATTTAGAACATACTGTAAAGAACAACATATCTGTTCCTTAAAAACTGTAAGATAGAATTACCTTATGATCCAGCTATAAACTCAGGGTAATGAAATCAACATAGCAAAGCTATAACTGCATGCCCAGGGTAGTTGTGACACTGGGCACAGCAGCAACGATACAGAATTAGCCTATCAATAAGTAAGTGGATAATGAAAACATTGTGCATACCCACAATGGAATATCATTTGGCCATGAAAAATATAATACCATCAGTTACAGTAACAAGGGTGGATCCGGAGAACATAATCGAAAGGGAGACAGAAAAAGACATAAATGCATTTAATGGTCTTTCTCATGAGGAGAAACTTTAAAAAGGCAATCTGTGGGGCTAGATAGATGGCTCTCCAGTTCTCAACAAAAAGAACATCATAAGTGCCCTTCACTGGATACAAGAATGAGGAAAGTCTTGTGCATTTGTCTATGCTACAATATTGTTCAGCTATAACAAAAGAATGGAATTGCAGGAAAACCTGGGATGGGAGATACTTTATGCTTAATGAAATACATAATAATCAGAAAGGCAAATACTTTATATTCTCACTGATTTGTAGAAACTATAAAGTCAATTTTAGAAAATAAATACTGCTTACCAGGATACAAAATGGGAAGGAATGCTAGAGAGAAGTTAAGGAAGCTACATTAAAACACAATTAAATAGCAGCCTTTCCTTCTGCAGCTCACCATCTGCTTTGCACGTATAAAGCAGGTGTTCTACCACAGAGGTCCACCCTGAGTCCTCACTTCTGATTTCTCTGTAGCAGACTACACTATTAGTTAATATGAGCTGTATTTCAAAATTATTAGAAAATGTGAAATGTTCACAACATAGAAGTGATTAATGTTTGAAGAGACAGAAGTACTAACTTCTTCCATTGATCATTACACATTATATACACTTATCAAATTAGCACACTATCAAATTAGCCTCATAAAGAAAGATATATAGAAATGTCTCAATAAAATGCAGCCAATGTCTTTAACCCACCTAGTTTACCAAACAGCATAGAGATACACCACATTCAGAGTATTCAGGCAGCATGCTTCTAACCACCAAGTTGAGTGAAGAGGCATCAGTAACTGGAATCAGATCCTACTAGGATGGGATTTTATTGTACATATATTGCTTTCTTATTATTTTATGGGTTAAAATTGTTAAGTCGTATTTTAAGTTGCAGAATATCTAAAGTTTCTTATATGAATGCAAAGCTAGACAAGACAAGATGAGAAAAGCATGGAATTGTAGGAAAGGGAAAGGCAATGATGCTGGAAAGAGGTGGGGAAAATGTTGAGTAAATGGTAAGCATGGGGATGATAAATTCTGAGGTCCAATAATATCTCATCTAAGTCTTACCCATGAATTTGAAAAATGTCATGCTATTTCCCCAGCTGCATGTCATGTGGGCACCCAAATATGGTAGCACCCATCACAGGGTAATATTGATTATATCCTTGTAATATGACTAGTTCAACTGAGAAAGTGGTCTTCGAACATATTTAATCTTATGTATAAACTTATAAAATGTATAAAATAATTGTTTCAGAAGGAAATGCTTCTGCTTGTGGTGGTTTGATTAGATTTCCCCCGTAGGTTCATAGATTTCAATGATTGGTCACCATGGAGTGCACTATTTGAAAGTGTTAGGATGTATGGCCTTATTGAGGTAGGTGTAGCCTTGGTGAAGGAAATATGTCACTGTGGATGAAATTTGAGGTTTCAAGGGCCCATGGCAGGCCCAGAAGATCTTCCTCTCCCTCTCCCTCTCCCTCTCCCTCTCCCTCTCCCTCTCCCTCTCCCTCTCCCTCTCCCTCTCCCTCTCCCTTTCCCTCTATCTCCCCCTCCATCTCCCCCTCCATCTCCCCCTCCTTCTCCCCCTCCTTCTCCCTCTCTTTCTGCTGCTTTAGGATATGGCTGTAGAATATTCAGCTGCCATGTTTACCTGCCTGCTGCCGTACTCTCTGCCTTAAAGATAATGGACTAAACCTCTGAAAATAAAAGCAACCTCCAATAAAATGTTTTCTTTTATAAGAATTTCCATGGTCATAGAAATAGAACACTAAGACAGAAGTTGGTAACAGAGTTGGGTATTCCTATGACAGACCTAACCATGCTGTTTGTAGGCAGAATGTGGAATTTAGAATAGGAAAGCAATTGAATACCTTAAGGGGGACTTAATGGGCCATACTAGTGGGAGCTTCAAAGACAGTAGTGCTGAGAGCAATATAAATTACAATAGTCCCTATCATATTGAGAGGTCTATATAACATGCAATTGGAGAAATAGTATTGTATTTTTAAACCTCAGGTGAAAGATTTAGAAGAGGCATAACTGGACACCAGAGTTTACTATTCCCATGCTTACAATTTCAAGAGGTTTCTAAGAAGAAGAGAATTAGTAAATGGTCTAGAGATCACTCTTGTGATATATTGGTGAAGAACAGAGCTGATTTCTCCCCTTGTCCAAAAATTCTGACTGAGTCTAAATTGAAGAGTTTTGGATTACTGGCACTGGCAGAAGAAATTTCAAGACAGTCTAGTATTCACTGTATCACATTAGTTATTAGTGGTCACTCTAATGCTGATCTATAATAAAAAGGAACAAGCTGAGCAAGGAACAATAAAAAATATACAGTATGAAGGAAAAGAGAGCAGTAGGAAGTATAATGAAGCTAACTCTGAGGCCTATGGAGATAAAAGTTCAGAGAAAAGCCGAATGCTAAATGGAAAAGGGGGGTAGTAACTTCTGGGCAAAACCCCACCAGCTAAGCTTCCAACATGTGAAAAAGAATTAAATCTTAGTAAGTGAAGGAAACCATCATCAACAGAAAACTGATGTGGACATTATTGAACTAACAAAAAGTCTGTGTTCCAGTCCCAACAAGTAACAAAATTTGGCAGCTTCAGTAATGTGGCTCTGGCTTTAGAGTCAAGGATACAAAAACCTAGTTGTAGATTCTCCCTTCACAGCTAAGGAACACTTCTTTTTTTTTTTTTTTTTATTCGATATATTTTTTATTTACATTTCAAATGATTTCCCCTTTTCTAGCCCCCCACTCCCCGAAAGTCCCGTAAGCCCTCTTCTCTTCCCCTGTCCTCCCACCCACCCCTTCCCACTTCCCCATTCTGGTTTTGCCGAATACTGCTTCACTGAGTCTTTCCAGAACCAGGGGCCACTCCTCCCTTCTTCTTGTACCTCATTTGATGTGTGGATTATGTTTTGGGTATTCCAGTTTTCTAGGTTAATACCCACTTATTAGTGAGTGCATACCATGATTCACCTTTTGAGTCTGGGTTACCTCACTTAGTATGATGTTCTCTAGCTCCATCTAAGGAACACTTCTGATGCAAGGCATTTTTCAGGGGGCGTCCTTGAATGGAGGACCAGAGAGGCGCGTGAAAGTAAAGCCTGAATTGCATTGGAGATGCCAAAATTCTGGAGCAGCCAGAGTTGTGGGATATCTAACAAGCAGCGCTGCTAACTGAGTGTGGAAGCAGTCCAAAAAAAAAAAAAAAAAAAAAAAAAAACCTTTGTTTCAGTCAACAAAGTTGAAAGAAGAGGAGATATGAAAAGTAATTCGACATCAGGCATTTGTCTGATGCAAGCCTTTAATGTTTGCCCACTTGGGTTTTGGTCTTGCTTTGGCCCAGTATTTCCTTACTATGCTCCCCTTTCCTCAGTTTTGAATGGTAAGGAATATGCTGTGCCATTGTATGTTAGAAGTATGTAGTCTCCTTTTTAAAGTTGGTTTATAGGGGACACAGAAGATTCCTATGAGTCTCAGTAGAGACTTTGAACTTTGAACTTATAAACAGTGTTAAGACTGTGATAGACTATGGGAACTTTGAAGTTGGAATGAATGCATTTTTGCATTATGATATGGCTATAAATCTATGGGGGCCAGGGAGTGGAATGTGGTGATTTGAATAAGAAAGGCCCCAAAATGGATTCATAGATTTGATGATTGGTCACCAGTAAGTAGAACTATTTGAAAGGATTAGGATAGATGGCCTTTTTAGAGGAAGTGTGTCATTAAGGACAGGCTTTGAGGTTTCAAGGCCCAGGCCAAGCACAGAAGCTCTCTTCCTGCTTGAATATGCTCTGAATATGTATTTAGATTTCTCAGCTATGTCTGCTTGCATGCTGCTAAGCTGCCCACCATGAAGATAATGGACTAAACCTCTGTAAATGTAAGCAAGCTCCAATTAAATGCTTTCCTTTATAATACTTATCATCTCTCTTCATGGCAATAAGACTAAGACACTGTATAAGTGAGGTGTTAGCCATAGGAAATAGATAAAACTAAAAATCCATGTCAGAGAGCAAAAGGATATGTGTGATGAAACAGGAAGGAATTAAGGATAATTTCTAGATGTTTGGTTTAAACAACTCTATTACAGCAGCTATATGCACCATATAAATCAAGTTTGAGAATAGTGTATGGAAAAGAGACTAAGGCTGAAATCTTCATTAAAAGCTTCAGGGAGACAAACAGTACAAAGAGAGAGATGCAGTATTAAAGAGAACCAGTACACAGAGCGAAGATGGCAGTATAAAGAGAGACAGGCATACATCATCAAAAATGAGAGACATGTAAAAAATAAAAGGCATATTTGCAAATAAGTCTCACGTGGTTGTGTGGGAGCTCAGAAGAAAGTTGAGATTGGCATCTAATATCTAAGAACCAACCCTCAACTCCAACCTACTATATTAAATAAAAATTTCATCTTCATTCAGTCGTCTCTTCTTCTTAGTCAGGACAAAGTTAGGATACAGGACGACATTCACTGGTCATCACAATTGGCTCAATTGTGTGTATCTACACCAAACACAATTTCTCACAGATTTTCCTGGTTTTTTTTCTAGTTTTAAGATATATATATATATATATATATATATATATATATATATATATATATATATCCCAAAGTATACACTGTCTAATTTTAACTATTATTAAGTTAAAAGCCACATAAAACTCCTCTAGCTAATGGTTAGCTGTGAAGAACTAGGAGGTCCACAATCAGGACAATTGCTGGTAGGTTATTGCTAGACACTGAATGCTGCATTCTCTTGAAACTTATGGATAGGAGGCTCCTCATCTCAACCTTAATGGCATTGGGGATAGGGATATAGAGTGATTCTATGTTCAAATAAGGTTATGAGTGTGGGGCACTCACGATGACATTAGTTCCTATAAAAAGAGATCTGAGAGCTTGCTCACTCTTTGTGATTTGAAGAACCAGCAAGGTGGCAGCCATGTGAAAGCTAATTAAAAAAAGCCCTTACCTAAACTCCTTCCTGCTAGCACCTTGGCCCTAGACTTCCCAGCTTTCAGAACAGTGAGAGATTAATATCTCTTGTCCACAGTACTTTGTTATAGCATCCAGTAGAATAAGAACATTTTGTTTACACAGATATATTCATGTGACTGATACACACTGCTGAATGAATTGACTTCAATAAAGTTTATTACCTTTTTTTTTTAAGAAAAGATGTTTTTCATTATTAATTATGTGTACATGTGAGAAGAGGGTACACATGTACATGCCCAGGGAAGCCAGAGATATTGAACTCCCCAAAACTGGAATTACAGGAAGTTATAAGCCATTTGACACGGATGCTAGAAACCAGTAGTCTGATCTCTCAACTGCTGAAACACGTCTCTAGCCCCATCCAGGCTTTTCATCATAGAATCATAAAGACATGCCAAGACTCTTAGATCATGGGCTGAATTGACTATCACTTCTTGTGAGCATCCTTCTGAACTTTGGGGGGCAATAGAAGTATTGGAGCACTGCCTTAAAAAAAAAAGCCCACTCTCTCGTAAACTGTTAGAAAACAGCAATCCAGCTGGGGGACCTGACGGCAGAAGGCAAACTGGAAAGTACACATTGCTTTCTACTTCATTTTTCTATACACAGTAAGTTGCCAAAACATGTCATCCATATGACAAAGTGTCTATAAAATCCATTCCTCTCCAGAGCCTATAAAAGTCCATAAATAGTTTTAACAGAGTACTTTCACAATGAAAAATGAAGCCAACTATTTTAACCGCCCCCCAATTATCAAATAAGATGAATCGAAATGCCATTAAGTAAATAAATAAGCAAGCTTAGGGTAAGGCCTGTTAGTAAATGAGATCCTTTCTGCTCACTCTTTCTAATCAAGTCCTTAAAAATTCATGGTAATTAATCAAAATCTTACTTCATGTTAACATTTTTCTAGAAATAGGTCCATGAGTTAAAAATCTTCTGGTGCTTTTTATCAGATTTGGATACAAATCCATACTCTGTGGAATGTCTTCTAAGGCTATAAGTTACCTATTCTTGTCTATCCCCACCTCTTCTTACCTTACCTTCCCAAGCTCCACCTACACTGGCCATCATTCTAGCTACCATGTCCTCTTTATTTGCCCTGGTAACTTTATCACAATTATTTTCTGGTCTCAGTATTTTCAGTTTTAAAAGACATCAACTTTCTGACTCCTTTCTCTCTGTAAAATGAAACTGATTAATTGACAGTTCTAGTATATGATCTTTTTGCATGTTATTTATTTTCTGATTTTATTTATATATATGTGTGTGTGTGTGTGTGTGTGTGTGTGTGTGTGTGTGTGAAAACAGAATATATATATATATGGATGAGGACTGGGCCTTTGGTTCTCTTTCCTCAACTATATTCATAAAAGATCAAGGCATTCCTAGTGCATAGTTGTCCCTCCATTGCTTATATATCTATTGTGCTAGAATTTAATTGCAAGAAAAAAAATGAAAGAAAATTAGAAAGAAAACTACATTGTACATGATCTTGTTTCTTAGTTACTTTTTATTTCCATGATAGAACGCCAAGACCAAGGCAACTTAAAGGAGAGTTATTTGGGGATTACAGTTTCAGAAGACAAGTCTATAACTATCACAGTAGGGAATATAGAAGAAAGCAGGGAGGCATGGTGCTAGAATAGTACATCTTGATCCATAAGCTCAAGGAAGACAGAAATAGCTGGGATTGGCTCAAAGCCTACTCTCAGTGACGCATCCCTCTAACAAGGCTCCACATCCTAATCCATCCTAAATAGTTCCACCAGTTAGATACCATGTATCCAAATGTATGAGACTACAGGAGCCACTCAAATCACCAAACATCATATATAAAAAAATATCTTAAGAGATCCTCTTTAACAAATTAGAATAAACAAGTTCATCAAATTTGCAGAATGTAAAATTGTTCAAATCAGCTTATAAATAGGAGCTATGATTTAAGTAAATAATAGTATTTGTAATAGCATCAAAAGTAATAAATATATACAAATAAATTTAACAAAAGGTAAAAAATTTTATCTGTTGAAAACTGTAAAACCTTCTTATGTCAAATTAACCCATATAAGTGAAAAGACATCCTGTGTTCAGGGAATGGAAAATACTATTGTTTGTTTTGCTTTCATATTTTGAGACAGGGTCTCATTATATATGCTTGACTGGCTCGAAACTGGCTGTCGATCAGGCTGGTCCCAAACTCACCCAGTCTGTACTCACAGAGTGTTGATGTTAAAGGCATTTACCACCATACTGGGGAGATATTAAAACAACAGGTCCATCCTCATTTCCTGTGTCAGAGTCAAACAAAAAATAACTTGGGACTATATAAAAGGGTGTTTGTTTCCAAAGGTGGTATGAGGGCTAATCAGATATCAATGAACAAAATCTAAAATGATATTAAGCAAATGATACAACTTATAATAGCATGAAAAATGTAGGAATAAATTAACAAGAAGTAGAAAGTTCATGCTATCAAAATTTCATCTGGTTTATTTAAAGAAATGAGAACCTGCTCCCTTAAATTAGATAGAGATATAAGAATAAACAAATCAATCTAGAAGAAGCTATCAAAATTATAGTAGCATACCTCTTGATTTCAAAACTACATTATTCAAATCAGGGTGGTATCAACAGGAAAGACATAGAGATGAATAAAACAGAACTGAGTTTTCATAAATAAGCCTTCACATGAATAGTTAATTGATTTATTTGTTATGTTGTTGTTTTAGCAGAGATGCCAAGATGACCCAATCAGGACAGAAACATCTCAGTGGAGCCAGATCAGCTGGATATCCAACAGAAGGTTGAAATAGGGCCTATACACAGCACAAAGATAAACTAATCTAGACAGTATCCAATATTTGCTATAAGAACTAAAACTATAGCTTTAGAAAACAAAATCCAACAAAAAAAAAAAAAACAATGGGTATGCATTGCCATGACAATGGGTTAGGAAAGGTTTCGTAGATATAACTGAAGAGTAGAAACAATGGGAAACAAGAGGTAGATTGTGTCTCATCCAATCTCTTCCACTAGTAAAGTGACAAACTTGTTCAACTGAAATTGGGAAGAACTTTGAATATATGTTATCCAAAGATAATATGTATCCATCAATAAGTCCACACAAAGCAGTACTTCACATTATTAGCGAAATCACAAAAACGCACAGCAAGTCTGTGCAACATCATGATGAAGCTCCACTTTCCATCAGCTGCCTGACTACACCAAAAGACAGATGTGTGAAAAGCAGAGCTGCCACACACTACTGGTGAGAGTACCGTTGCGGTGGAAAGGTCCAGAAGCTACCAACAAACAAACAAACCAAGCAACAACAATAACAACAAAACAGTACTACTGTATCATCTAGAAATCCAATTTCCCACCAAGAGTGATGAAAACAAATGTCTACATATAACTTTTTATGTAAATACTCATAGAAACATAATTCAAAATAGCTCAAACAGAGAAACACCCCAAATGGCTATCAATCTGCATATAATTTCATGTCTATAAAATGAAGTAAGTATGTATGTATGTGCTTACACATGTACTTCATAGCATATGTACACAAACATGGAATAACAAATAGGAACCTTGAAAATATGCCAACTGAAAGAAATCTGATGCTAAAGGCCATCTATTGTATGAATCTGTTCATGTGAAATGTTTAGATTAGGCAAACCCATAGAGAGCAAATGAATTGTTGGCTATGGATGTCTGGTGTGGGGATATCAGAGGGAACTAAGAATTGGATTCTAAGAGATATGGGCTTTCTTTCTGGAAAAATAAAATATAGTAATACTTGCTCAACTTTATGAATATGCTAAAAATCACTGATTATACACTTGAAGTGGGTGAATTATATGGGATATATGTCATATCTTAATAAAATTCTTATCTAAAAGAATGACCAGCCTTTTTATTTCCAATATTCTATAGATTGCTTTGTCAATGTTATTGAAAATAAAATTAAAAAAAAAAAAGAAATAAAATTCATGCAGATAGCCGGGCAGTGGTGGCACACGCCTGTAATCCCAGCACTCTGGGAGGCAGAGGCAGGCAGATTTCTGAGTTCAAGGCCAGCCTGGTCTACAGAGTGAGTTCCAGGACAGCCAGAGCTATACAGAGAAACCCTGTCTCAAAAAAACCAAATCCAAAAAAAAAAAAAAAATTCATTCAGATAAGATCAATGGTATAAAGCAATCCTTGTGATCTGGATGTTGGGTACTGTCTGTCTTAGGGCTGCCATTTTAGAACAGCAGATGTAACAATAGTGCCTCATGCTGAAGAACCCCTATGCCTGCCCTGACAGAGCCAGGCCTGTCTTTGTCAGGTCTGAGACACAGTTTCTAGTTTTGTTTCCTCCAGCCTGGAATGCTGCTTGCTTCCTTCGTGCAGTCCTGTGGCACTGCTGGGACCATGCCAGAGCATGACTGCCTCCCTATCAACATGCAGAGCGAGTGGCGAAGCACCTTCCACCCCTGCCACCTGGGCCTCTTGGTCATAAGCACTGGCCAGGGTCACGCCTCGACAAACTCCCACTCAGCCGCTCCAAGGCTCTGGGAAGAACCACCTTTGTAGGTGATGTTAAGTCCTTGTTCTGTGTCAGTAGTCACCTGCCTGGCTCTTTCCTGCACACTAATTACACTGTATTCATAGCCTGATTTGACATTTCCAGAGAAAAATGCAATTATAGCATCCCAAAAGGCGGAAATAACCTGCTGATGATATTTGAGGAGGAAGAAAAAAAAAACACTTTTTGAGATTTGTTTCCACTAGATATCTCTGAATGGTGTAACTCTCTGCAATTGGATGTGAGGACTGCTTCATTTCCCTTCACCTAAGTGTTAAACTTGACCCAATTTTCAAATCAAGTTTCTAAACACCCCAAGTAAGGAGACCTCAGACTGAACAGCCTAGAACACAAAGAAGCAAAGGGTTTCCTGGGAGACAGAAGGTGACAATCAATCTAGGAAAACTCATCCAAACTCACTCATTAGAACATTATTTATATTACCACATTTTAATTAGCAAGGGTAATTGCTGGTATTTACATGATTCATTTCAATTGATCATCACCTGTTGGCCCAAAATGCCAGAATTTCCATTATAAACTTTTGCTGCACTTTCTCCTCAGAGTTTTTTTGTTTGTTTTTATTTTTTATTTTGTTTTTGTTTTTTTGTTTTTTTTGTTTTGAGTATCTGCTCAACATCAACATGGTGCCGACAAAATACATTATCAAGACACACAGAGCAGGGTACAAGTTGTGAGGTCTACACTTGTTAGTTGTATGACCTTGACCTCCAAGTCCAGATTTCCCACCATTTCAAAGAAGGGGCTGGGTGACTTTGAGCTTCATTGGCTATCCTATGAGATTTCAACTGCCTTGCCTGAGAGATACGAAGTCTGTCTGGAGTATACAAGATATTTTTATATATCTGCATGCTATAATTAAAAGTCCTACATAAAGCTGAGAATTCTGTGTCCTTGGGAGCCAATCCAGGGCTCCAGAATCCTCAAATAACCAGGTGTGCCATGACTATCATCTCCCAAGCTTTCCAAGCTCCCTTTTGCCTCACCGGGTCTTTGTTTTTTCTTTCTTTCCCTGAGCAAATCATCATTTGGGATGCAGCTCAGTCCAAGGGCACACTTAATTAATGAGCCAGGTTTCTGGCATTGATAAGAATTGCTGGGTTAAGGTCGACTGTGGAGGGCAGTTTTCATTAAATACACTAAATGTGGTTGCAATTTGGAATGATACTGCTGATCACTTCCTGGGCTGCTGTCCTGTTACAGCGGAACTGCTGTTCTTTCACAGTCAAAAGCAGTAATAAATGGCCATGATGAGGAGAGACCATTTAAATAACAAGACACAGGTACTTATTCATCTGGATAGGATCAAAGGACTCCCTGCCCTGCTGCTGAAGTGCCTTTCCCAGTCTCTGTGTGCCCATGCTCATTCTAGGTCTCCTGTTCTATTTGCATAACAATTGGGTGTCAGGCATTTTTAGAACCATAATAGCATGTTTAAAATTTTTATATTGATTGCTTTTTTATCCATAGCCTATTTCTGAACATCTATTCTTACAGAAAGGTTCAGTTTATGAAGCATCCACATACTGCTCCTCTATAATAAGACATCTCCAGCCCATGCAATACATCTGTTACTATTGGTGAACTAATACTAATTCTCTATTTTCCAATGAGATCTATTTTAGACATAGGCTTGGTTTTGGTTGCACATTCTATGGGCTTGGATAAACGCGGAGTTGCAGGTATCTCTCATTGTAAGACTTTGTAGCATCTCACCAGCTGAAGGAGCCTCTGCCCACCTATTCATCCCTCCCTCCTGGAAACTGACTCTTTTTTCCTGTCTCCCTAGGTTTGTGTTACTCAGAATGTCTATAGTTAAAACTACACAGCACATAACCACTTCATGCTGGCTTATATGCTTTTACAGTTCCTCCATGTCTTTCCATGGGTTAGTCACTCATTTTTTTCCAGTGCTAGATAATATTCCATTTTTTAGATTCACCAGTTTGTTTACCCATTCATCTATTCAAGGACATTTTGCTCACTTTCCAGATTTAACAATGATAAGGAAAGTTACTGTAAACATCACACATGTATAGGTATTTATGTAGGCATAAGTTTTTAACTCATTTGGATACATATTGAGGATTGTAATTACTAGATCATGTGGCAAGAGCAGAGTCTTGGTAGAAATTGCCTTGGTATTTTCCAAAATGCCTGTGACATGTCTGCCTTCTCATTGTCAATGAACTAAAGTTTTCCATGATCCCATACCTTTGCCAGCATTTGGTATGTCTAGTTTTATAGTGGCATCTCATTATTATTTTAATTTATGTTACATTAAAGATGTGATTTGAAACATTTTTATGAGCTCATTTGCCACCTTTAGTCTCTTCTTAGTAAAGACTCCAATTTTATTTATAATTGATTATAAATAAATTACACATAAGTTAAATACTTAAATATTCACATTTTAACAACCCAGTGATTGAAATCATGTGCACAAAGAGAATGCATTGCCAAAGAGAAATATGAAGCAGTTTCCAATATGAGGACCAAATATTGAAACTCTGAAGTCAGTTTAAGTACTATCTTAAAAAAAAAAATAGCAAGCAGGATAGTGACAATAAACAGTATTGCACTAGAAGTACCAGAAGTAAGATCTGCCTTACCAGAGACTTCACAATGTATTACACTCACACCAAACAATTGCAATACAACACTTTAGCCCATGGCATGCTGCTGGCAGGTGGAGGAGCTCTGATCCAGGTGTTTCAGAGATGAAGGTCCCAAGTCATGGATTATTGAGAGCAGGTCCTGTGTGTGGAGATGCAGCTCATATCTGCTAGATCAGCTTTATGGGAGAAACATTGAACAACCCTATTCCCATCCTCCAGCTCAGCCATCGGTGCTGGCAAAATCACTCCTGTCTGCCTGGTAAAGACCATTGGTGCCAATGTGATTGGTTACCTTCTGTATCTACTAATCAACCTCAGGCTTAGCAAGCTATGCATCTTGATTGCCTTTTTCTTCTCATAATAACTTGTTCAAGGCTCAAAGTCTTATCAGGAAGATTGCCCCAGCTAGTTGGAAGGCTCTAATCACACATACTCAGCTCTGGCTACCAAAACAAAAGAACAAGCATCTCTCCATTTATTTTGCCCCATTAATAAAATGGGGGCTTTGCCTCATCGATAGGCAAGGCAGCAGACGCAAGGCATGCACATCTCTTCCACCTTCTTTCTCTTCCTTGGATGTGGCCCTTTTTTCTCCATTCAGGATTGTTGCTCTGGCAGCTGTTCCTGCTGACGTCTTCCTGTCCTTCAGGTTTCAGCTCCTCTGACCACATCTAATGCCCATTGTCCCTCAAGTCATCATCACCACCTCCCCCTTCCTGCCCTAACTCTTCACTCTCTGACAATTACCTCGAAGCCTACTTTTTTCCTCATGTAACATGCTCTTTGAGCATTCTTCCAAGGCCTGTTATGCTGGCAAAGAGGGACTTTGACTATCCAGTTGCTCAATCCTGTCCCCAGAGGAATGCCCAGCTCCATAAATGAAAGCAATGAGAAAGCACATTCTTTGCTCCCATTTATTACTGATGCATCTGCATCTGTGCACACCTTACAGGTACCTGGTTCAATACCCAGAGCAGCTGCCTCTAGCCACCAGCTGGCTCTTTTCTAAGTCTTCTTTTGTATTATCCATTTGGGTGAATGAGACTCCTCTCCAGCCACCAGCCCTGATTTTCCTCTGTTCCTATCCAGTCCCATCTCAGCACCCTCAGCACTGAGAGATGAGAAAGTCAGAAAGGGGAGAGGGTCTATTTTCACAAAATGCCTACTTCCAAGAAGGCCCAGATTGATCAGCAGGGTTAAGGGAAAAGAGAAAACCTACAGCTAGTTGGGTTCTCCAGAAAGGTCTAAAGGAAACACCACCTTTATGTGGTGTACCTTCATGTGTGGTAATAAAAAGAACCTGGATACACCTCTCACTCTAGAGGAGCAATTCTCAACCTTGGAGCAAAACCCCTTTGGGAGTCAATTGACCTTTTCATAGGAGTCACCTAAGAACATTCAAAACCACAGATATTCACATTACAGTTCATAGCAGCAGCAAAATTACAGCTATGAAGTAGCAACAAAAACAATTTTATGGTTGAGGGTTGCCATATAGGAGGGTCGCAACATTTGGAAGGGTGAAAACCACTACTCTAGAGTTTGGCCTTCAACTAAGTAGAAAAGTGGAATTCTAAAAACAATTAGTTTGACTTTTGTTGTTTCTTTTTTCTTTGTCTCTTTCCTTTTCTTCTTTATAGACCCAGAGCTGTACACACTACCAGGAGAGTCAGAACACAAACACAAAAATTGACTTTCTCTAACAGCCCCCCCAGGGATCATGACCAAAGCCCGTCCTACAGTAATCAGGCAGGCAGCTCTTGTGTTTAGCTCTGTGTTCTTCTTCCCCTTGGTAGACCAAAGTGTTCTATGTGTTTGAGCTAAAATTAACATAAGGGAAAAGAAGCATCACAACATGAACTGCCCTTTCTTGCCTATAACGGCAATAATAACAGCTCGTAACCACTGAGCCCTTCAAAGGCATCCGAATAACTACTTTCTATGCATCATTTCACTGAATCCTCATAACCACAGGAAATCTTATTGTTATTGCTGGCATTTACAGGTGAGGAAACTAAACCTTGGGCATGCTCCAAAGTTCACGTGGCTGGCAGAGGGGGAGACGGGTTTCCTAGGAGCAATGCTTCTTCAGTGTCTTTGTGCATCGTAGCTGTAAGACTTCATGCAGTCTGCACAGTCATTATCAAGCCTCTTTCTCTTTTCATCCAAATGTTGATTATTTTTTAAAGGTTGTGATCAGATAAGACTAACTTCATAAAACCAGAATATACTTTCTTTCCTTTACCCCTATATCAAGCCACATGAACCAGTATTTAACATCATAGGTACTGTTATCTTTACTAGAATTAGTTATTAGTCAATTCAATGGAAAAACCATAAAGATTTAAAGATTTTTAATCCAGGTCCATTGCCTATTCACAGGGTGACAGGTATTTATGAGCTGCCCTGGCCTCTGCTTCTATCGCTCTTATGTTTGTGTGGAAACAGTGGGCTTAAAAGAAGATTCTTGTAGAGACTCAAACAAACACTCACAACACAGTGACCTCAACCCTGCCCACACCTTTAGACTTCATAACAAGATGGCCTCGCTACACTCATATCGTCTACCCATGTTCTCTCACTTTAAGTTTCTGCCCATTTCTTGTCTCTGGCACCAGCCACGGATCTTGCCACCTGCTTTGTCCTTGCTTTCTGTGAATCATTGCCAAGATGCAGATGTGGAGGGGGTGGAACCACATGTAAAAGGGTGCTGTTCCAATCACTACATCCCTAGCTAGTCATTCAAGTCTCGTATTTACTCAGCTCCTAAGTTTATTTCATATCACCCTTTACACACTTCCCCTAGTGTTGAATTATGGAAAAGTTCACAAGGGAAAGGGAAAGGAATTATATGCCTATATTCTTATCCTTAAGAGCTGTTGTTAACATTTTATATTTTCTTAACTACACATCAGCCTATCCTTTGATCTCTTCTCCAGTTCATCTTATTTGCAGCACATGAATGAGATGCAGTTGACTTACTACTTCTCTCTAACTGCCTCAGGAAGAACATTACTGACTAGAAAGAAATGTAATTTTTATACAAGAGTTTTTATAAAATGTAACTGAAAATGACATTTTAAAAACTTCATTATTTGATGAAATTCCACCCAAATCCCTGACAAAGAATAATACCCTCAAGAACCCTTCCTCCTTGTCAACCCCAACCCACTTGGACATAGCTATTATTTTTATCTTCTATTGCTATAAATCCTAATGCTTCATGAAAATTAACTAATTTATGACAACTAAATAAATTTAATTTTAAAGTTGAATGAAAAGAAATCAAACAAAAAGGAAAGAGAATTATCGCCTCTAAGAATGGTAAAGGAGAAGATTTATTGTAGATAAAAGGGAGAGCATGGCCAGAGGCAGAGACATTTGGGAGAGTCCACCACGGACATGACCCTGAGCCATGAGGAGAGAGGGGAACCAGGTGCAGTAGCCAAGAAGGCAAAAGGTAAAAAGGGGCAGATAACCAAAGTGGCTGGATTATATAGGGAAGAGCCTCTAGGGGAGGGGAAGCCCAGCCCTTGGGTTGGAGAGTTAAGAGTAGAGGGCAGGATATGGCAGCCCTGGCCTGTACCAGATAGGGACTGAAGGATATTGTGAGAACCTGGAGGCCAGGTCTGTTTTGATATGATAAATAGGCACCTCAGTCATTTGGTCATGGTTTGAAACTTAACAAAAGCCCTATCTCCCATGGATAAATAAAAATGCTTATCATGTGTCCAGAGAGGAACATATGCATTAATATGAGAAAACAAATACTAACACAGCCAAAACTAGACTACCCTCAGGAAAGCATCCTGAGCCTGCTCTGTACTAGAACAAGGTATCATTGTTTACTGGGAAGTCCTGGGATCTCCAAGGTCTGTTCAGGTTCACAGGTTCAAAAACCACTTCCATCATAATCCTAAAATCTCTCTCTCCCCTTCCACTCTTATTAGTTGCCTGAGTAACAGAGTGTTTTCCTGAGGCTACAATGAGATGAACTCAAGGTGAGCTGAGGAAGACAGACGTCACTTCCAGCCAGCTGCTTTCTATTGAGCAGGATATTAGAAACGATTTGCAAAATTGCAGATAGACTGCTCTTTTCAATGTATTTTTGGTTTCAAAAAATGTATGTGATTTTGATAAAATACATTGTTAATAAATAAGATGAAAACATTACTTATGTGCTATTATTTTAAAAAATAAATTAATAGCTATTTATGTACTATTATTTTTAAAGTAAATTCACACCTAATTCTAATACTCAAATCATTCTTTCAATTGAAACCAAGCCACATGTTATACATACTTGAAGTAAAATGAAACACTGGCTAGAAGTTACAAAACTAGATGAAAGAAAGCCAAATAAAGCCACAACACTAATTCATAAAACTCAGCAGGGCGGAGGAGGGATGAACGCTAGGGAAAAGATAGACTTGAATGCATATTGATTTAAATGCATAAGTAAACGGTCCCAGCTGTGGGGGGAGGCCATTCACATTCATCTTCTTCAGAGTCTGCCTGTTCCTGGTTTACCTGTTAACTGTATTGTACTGTGTCTTTTGTCTTATACCAGATTTTTATTAAGCCCGCTGCCAAAGCCAAAGCTGTATCCCTCCAAACTAGGCTTGGGTGGGCACCACTTTTCTTCAGCTTCTTTTGTAAAACTTTATTGCTTGTCTTTGAGACAGTCTAAGCTGTGTTTCTGACTTCACGACTTTAAACCTTCCTTCACCCAAAAATTCAAGGTCAAAAGACAATATTTAAAGCCACCATCCCACGCAATCTGTTTTGGCCACCTTGGTGATAGTTTCAGTCAAAAATAAGCAGATGCTCACCTGGGTAATTTTAATAAGGTGACAAATGTCATAAGAGCTAGGAGCCAGCTCTTCCACCAGATCCCCAGATCTCCAGATAGCCTGAAGACAGATGAGAACCAGCTTTCTCCAGTACAAAGGAGAACCTCTTTCCATTAATCTGGCAGGAGGGATTTCTGCAGGCTTGTTCCCTAGTCGAGGAAGAAAGAAAATCAAAGACCTTCAGTTGCAACTACAGGGATCGCCTTAGCTGCCTGTCTGAGAACATTACCTAAAGGAAGGAAAGTTTTATCAATGTCAGAGTTTCAGAATTTTTAGGCACTGGGCCATTAAGCCAGCAGCCTTTGGTACCACCTAAGGTAGCATCCTAGAACCAAGCACATAGTGAAACAAAACTGCTCACCTCATGGAAGTAAGGAGCGTGGAGAAGGAGAATAGAAAAGGAGAAAGCAGAGGTTCCAATAGTCCCTTCAAAGACACACCCCTAGTGGCCTCCCTTCCTTATACTAGGCCCCACCCATTAAAGGAAACAAGCCTATGGTACCTGGATGGGCCTTAAGACCACATAAGATCCCCACTGTGTTAATTATTCTTCTGTTGTTGTGATAACATGCCAAGAACAAAACAGCTTATACGGGGAAGAATTATTTTGGTGTGATGTTCTAGGAGGAGGCTCCATAAAGGCGAGGGGAGTAGCAGCAGATAACCCAATTCCTTCATATCATATTTCCACTCTCCTGCAGCAAGCAGAGAAGAATGAACCGAGGGCATTTCTCCTTCAGACCACTACTGCAATCTACCAGTTCAGTTGAGAGGCAAATGCATTGTATGTTTCCAGGAGCTTCTTCTTGTCAGACAAGAACCCATGACAGAGTGACCACAAGGGGACCTATTTAGGTAGCACGTGGCTACAGAGCACTTCCTGTCACTTCCCGGCCACTTCCCCACCACTTCTCTTTCCCTCTACCCGCATCACTCCTAAGAAAGCCAAGTAGCAATGAGAGGAACAATACACTCAAAGACAAGATCACAAGCTGGAAGATCATAAAAACAAGCTCTGTGGTAGACAAACACCAAGAGAAACCTCTGGGAACTTATGTAAGCCACATGGGATTACCCCAGGAAATATACTTCTTCCTGATTATTGAGCAAATCATTGAGCAAAATGATTCAGCCCCTGGTGCTTATGTGAGTTATAGACTTTTACGGCCTGCCCTCAAAGTGTCATGCCATCCGTGCCCAGGCAAAGCATGCATGAATGAAGGCTGCAGACAAAAATAACAAATGAAGGAGCAGTGCCTTCATGGTACCTACCACTTAGAAAACTAGGAGAGAGGTTATTCTCATTACAGACAGTCCTCAAAGGTAAACTAGAAGCTACCTGCATGTTCCATGTGCTGACAGCAGCCTCTAAGACTTCTCTCCACCCCCTTGTGTCTTGCCATTTCTAGACCCATACTTTCCAAGAGGCAATCAGAGCAGATTCATTGCACAACTCACATGGGTGAGTTTTCCATAGGGGAAGTCATCCGAATCAGAGGACTGAAAGCTAAAAGCACCTCCCAAGTGTCTCAGTGCCTGAGTCACTGTAGTGAAGGTCGCTCAAGCCAAGCCTAGCCATGCCAGCGGTCACACAGTGACACTGTGTTCTACAAGAGCAGGCTCAGTGATTTCAACAGGAGAAATGGGGATGGCCAGGAGGTGGGATGCTTCCTAAGCCTTGTGATTGAAATCTGTGCTGCCAAAGAGACAGAGGGACTTTAACAAGGAAACTGCTTTTAGGAGTAAAAACTGCTTTACCACCCCTAATTTTGGGGGTCTAGACAAACACAATTCTACTTTAAGCTTCTCCATTAATACAGACCCACCTCTATTATGGCATTTGATCCTCAAAGGATCTAACCTTTTCGTGGTCTTGCACTAACAAGTGATTCTCCCATACTGAGAAATTACAAGACACTACAGAGGGAAGTAGCCCAAGTTATCAGCAGGGCTGTCTGTGCTGATGGGATTTACACATTCTTCCCAGGTGCTTAGACGCAGGCAGGCTAGTTCTGAAGAGTCCCCAGGTCCATTTTGTTCAGCTATGGACTTTCCCTTCCCCATCAGCAACAGTTTCAGTGGATAAGAGATCTTGCTCAGAGGCCTTAATGTGGTTATCTGCCACATTTTGAAGGAGTGCTCCTCTCCTTTGGTACACACTGGCATCATCTCCTGATTATTTTTCTTTGGAATACTGGGTCTCAGCTTCAGGGATGTTGATTTCATTGGTCTGGGAGATGTTTTGGGCACAGAGTGTTTTTAAAACCTCTCCAGGTGGTGCTAATATGCAGCCAGACTTAAAATCCACAGCTGAAGGCAATGGTTCTCAAATTTAGCACATCTCTAAAGCACCTAGCAGGCTTGATTACAGAGCCCCACTCCCAGAGAGCAGGTGCAGGAGAGACCCCCTCCCCCAGTTCTAACTACTTCCCCTGCAATGCCAATCCTACTGGCCAATTACAATTGCAAAGCACACAGGCTTAAACACTTTTCCCTAAGGTGTTTTTCATTAGATTGATCTGGCTGCAAGATGTGCTCTGAGAAGCTGATATCCAATAATACGACATCCAATGGAGTCAGAGCCTTTCTACATCTTAGATTTCAGGGAAGTTCTTGGGTTCTGAATCTGTTATATAAGCCAGGTGATTGGACCAAACTGTGCTGTGGAACATGGGCAAACAGAACAGGCATTACTACTCCATCCCCCACCCCCCACACCCCACCCCCACACCCCCGTGCTTTCTGCCCTCGCCCTACCCTTTAAAGGGCCTCCTGAATACAGCGGATGCAAGAGTCTGCTTAGTGTTCCTGTTCTCCAGATTCATGTAGAAGTGGTAGTTCTACCTCTACCTGAGCTGTGATGAAAAACTCCTGTGATTAAAAACCTTCTAAATTAAAAGCCTTCTAATTCAAGCATCTGATTGAACCTGGATGGGGTGAGGGGCAGTATCAAAGTACAATACTTTTGGCAGCCTACAAAGAGGCATCATTAGGATCTATCAGTTGTAGTAAGAACAACTTAAAGAATGCTCCAGCCTCTATTATATCTTCTTATACAGAAGAGGAGACAGTAGCAACTTAGGGGAACAGTGACCTTGTATTGCTAACCTCTAACCCATCTCCTTGTTTGTTATGCTGAGATTAACAAATCAATATACATTCTCCAATGAGTGTGAGAGATTACATGTGTTGGAACATGCATAGATCCCCAGCACTCATAAGGCTCAAGCAGATAAAACCTAAATTCAAGACCAGCCTGGGCTACATCATGACTTCAAAACAGCCTACACTATCTAAACTCTTTCTCAAAAGAAAACAACAGCTGAACATCAGAAGAAAGGAAATCTTTTATAAACTCACAAATGAGAGCCTCAAATCCTTCCCTTCCCCCACCCACATATACCTACACCTACTTTGCTTTCTATCGCTGTGATAAGCACTATGACCATAAACAACTTGGGAGGAAAGGGTTTATTTCTTCTTACATATTGTATTCTATCATGGAAGAAAATCACACCAGAAAGCTAGAGGCAGAACTTGAAGATGAAGCCATGAAGGACCAATGCTTACCAGGCTTGTTCACCTTGCTTTGTATATAGTCAGGAACCACCAACCGCAATGGGCTGGAATATCTCATGTCAGTCATTAGTCATGAAAATACCCCATCAGACATTTGCCTACAGGCCAATTCAATGGAGGCATTTTTCTCAATTGAGAATTGGTTTTTTCATCCAGATGATTCTAATGTATGATAGCTTGACAAAAAAGTAAAATAAAAATACATGCATACATACATACCACATCTACTGAACTCACAAAATCCAAGTAAACTAATACTTATTGAAGGATGATGAAGGATTCAGCAGGATGATGAAGTAGGGGGAGTATAAGTTGTTAGGTGAGAATATAGGTGAGTTAGGTGAGTGTGGCTAGGCGGCGTGGGGGAAGGTGTCCAGGCGGGCCCTTGCCTGGGCACCTCTGCCCCTAAGGGACCACACACACACAGACATGGTATAGAATAGAGTTTATTCAGAATAGGGGATGGGAGTTAGTGGTAGAGAGAGAGAGAGAGGTAGAGAGGGAGAGAGAGAGAGAGGTAGAGAGGGAGAGAAAGAGAGAGAGAGTGGAGGCAGAGAGAGAGAGAGTGGAGGCCGGCCATGACCAAGTGGAGGGAGGGGGAAGAGCCCCAGGGGCCGAGAGGTGAGAGTATGTGGGAGAGCGGTGAGCAAAGAGAGAGAGGAGGAGCAAGTAGCCCCTCTTATAGTGGGCCAGATCTCTGGGGCAGGGCATACCTGGCTATTGCCAGGTAGGTGTGGGGTGGAGCTTACACAAAACCCCAACACTTATCTGGCCCAGGTGGTCTCATCTTGTACTATGACAGTAGCCTCTTTATTTCACTTCCTATGAAGTTATAGGAGTTCAAGTTTTTCCTCAACAATTTCAAGCATATCTCTGTTGCATTATTTGTCTAGCTTTATCTCCCATGACTAAGATGACATAGCACAAACCCAGAATTGCCAAACTGACTCTTTTCCAAACACTTGTCTCCATCTTTGGGAAGAGCTGGACACAGATGTTCCTGGGGACCTGGCATTGTGCTCTGATCTACCCCTGCCTCATGTCACCTAATAACAAATAACACTCCTGAGAATTTGTGGTACCTGGAACAAGGTCTCAGGGTCTCCCAGATAAAAAGATAGGCAAACTTGCTGCTTCTAAGCCTGATGTTCGCAACAGAACAGATGCTAGTGTCATGATCTAAATGCTGTGTGGCTGTCACTGGGATAGCTTGCTTCTCTCGTCCCACAGAGTCCACTCACTTTTCAAAGGAAAAAAGAGTGGGGAAAGCTTTGCCAGAGGTCACACAGCAGTGGAAAGGGTGGCCTCAGGCCAGGCAAGTGGCACCACTCGGGTATTTCAAAGCCAGTTTGCCTGAAACGGCCTCGACCAATCTGCCACCTAAGTACATTGTTAGCAGAATGAGTCAATGGGCAGTGGCAGGCAGGCAGGACAGCGAAGAAGAAGATTAAAATAATTACAACTCTAATTGATCAGCTCTGCTCAAGAGGAGATTAGAAGGGGAAAGGCATATTGAAGAAGGCATTCGACATCCGCCCTGGGCCAGCTTCCATCTGCCACTGTGGCCAGCTCTCCCCTCCCTTCTGGTCCTTGATCCAGCAGCCCCCACTGCAAAGTCTCATGACACAGCATTGGTGAAAGCCAGTCTTTGTGGAAGGCGTGAGGCCCTGCTCCCTTGAAGGACCGCTTTCACAAACAGCAGGGAGGAAGCAGCTTGGAGCAGCAGACAGTGGCCTCCCATTGGCAAACCCCCAGCATGGAGTTGCCAGCAGCTTGTGGAACATGGGGAAGAAAATGCCAAGAGCAAGGCCAGCCCAGGGCAGGGGACCAGAACAGCAGAGACAAGACTGTGCCTTGTGATACGATAACCTCACTAGGCTGAAAGCAGCCTGGCCTCCAGACAAGCCCAGCCTAGATTGTGTACAACAGACTCCCTGACTCAGCCCTTGGCTTCTTGTCCTTTGGGAGCAGGGCCAGGGAGCACTTTTGCCTTGTCCCTGGTGCCTTTCTGTAGGAATCCTAGAGGAAGGGCATACCCAGGGCCTGGGGCCAGGGAGGAAATAGAGAAGCAGATTCCGAAGGGACAGACATCTTAGAACTTGTCAGAACCATCTGGGTAGAGAGAGTCTGGGTAAGGTCAAGAGTGGGTGATGGGTGTGGAGAGGAAGAAGCTGTTCCAGACATGGAAGGGGAACTGAACTTGCCTCTAATTTGAGATGTGACACATAGGACAAGAAATCTCCAAGCTTGCTGGCTTCAGAAGAGATAGGTCTAGTTCATGAGCTTCAGAACAGTGGTCAGTGAGTCATCATCCCCATAGGCTACAGAAACCGAGAAAATGGGCAACCAAATCCCATTTGCCACTGACTGCCAAGTTTAAGCCTGTGCTTCTCAAATTCTAATGTCCATATGTTCATACATGTCAACAGGGACTGAAATGGAGATTCAGAGGGCTGAGGAAGGGCCTGAGGTCTGTATTTCAAACCACCTTCCAGGCACTGCCTCTGCTGGATAACAGTTTGAATAGCAAAGGTTCGACCAACTGACAAATGGAAACATCCTAGATGGGGTCACCACTCCATTATTAGTGAGAAAGTGATGAGATGTCCATGTCCCTCCTCCCGTAGAGGATAGAGTGACCGTTGTACTTTCCCAGCAGGAATTTCTTGACTTTCTTTAGGAACAGAGTACCAAACCCAAGGTTTTTAATGTACTAGGCAAGCACTTTGCTTCTTAGTGACAGTCACAAGCTCTTGTGTTTTGCTAGTTAAGGGCAAAATAATTAGATTGGATTTGGTAATAGTTTTATTCATGAGAGTTAGGGACTTCCTCAAACCCCACGAACCAGGGGGTTTCATTGCGCTACACTTTGCTAAGAAAATCCTTGAGGATTTTTCTGAACTGAGTTAAGAGAGAACTGCTTTTCTTACAGGTATCTAACATGGAAAGAGCTAAGCTGTGTATTGCTGCATCCCTATCCATCTCAATGAAACCTGAACTGGGTAGAAGAGAAGGAGTATAGAAGAAAAGGAGCTTTTAAAGGAGAAGGAACTAATCTCAACCTAAGATGGTCCCTCTACTTGGCATATCTTCTAATATAGCCACCCTAAGTGGTAGAGTCAATGATCATCAAATTCCTTTCTAGTTCCTGTGAACCTGAGCTGATTTTGTCATTAATAGTTCAAATAATTCTTCCTGGCATGTGGTTTTCCTGTATTTACCATCTTTGTAAGTTTACAGTGATGCAGCTCACCATCTGTAGCTCACATTAAGTCCTTACTACATATTTGAGGTATGAATAGGTTAGCTTAAGAGGAAAGCGCCTATCAGTGGGTTGTTTTCAGTTAATTTTGTCAAAGTTATCAATGACTCAGGTTGCATCAGACAGTGACATAGTGAACAATGCTTGGCATTGCCATTAATAAACATATATTGACACTAAACTAAAGAGAGAGATGAAAGACGGTATTCTTGATAATAGACTGGTGGAGCATCAGAGGAGAGAAGAAGACTCAGGAAAGGCCCAAAGAAATTCAGAATTATGTCAAAAATAGCTGAGGAACTCTAGAGTTCTTATATATGTTATTCATGTCACATTATTTTTCAATGCTCTTTTATCATAAATGATGTCAACACCTTTTATCCAAGACTTATATGTTAGTCAGCCACCAAGATAGACCTCAGTGGTTTCATCATCTGATATCAACCCCACATAAATCAAATCTTGAGTAGAATTGGAACTGAGGACACAAAAGATTATGAAATTGATCATAATGGATTTTATTACTTCTTCCTTACTGTTTCTTAGATGACCAACATTGGCTCAAACCAACTGTCATGTTGCAGAGGACCCATAAGCAACCTTACGAAGTGGCCCACAAAAGTAAGGAGTATCACCCCACTAGCAGACTGAATTGGGGTTATTCTTTGAAACTTTAAAGATAAAAGGACATATTTAGATTAACAAAGAAGAGAAAGCAAGAAAGGCAGAAGCAAGAAGTAACTTCAAGGATCTTCTCCATCTTTTGTGCTAGTCTCTGGAGAACATGCGACATCTCTGGCTGATATGAGATTAACAATTAGAGAAGCAAACAATCATGGAAAAATAAACCACTGGGGACTAATATTCAACCTGACTCTTGTTGGTTTGGAGCAAGGGACCAGATTGTGACTAGATAGAAGAGTCCTAGTATATCTCTGTGGAAAATTTGCCTTGAGGAATAAGGTAGCCATATAGGACCAATTACACTATAACATTCCATACCATTCACTATCTCTCTTGTACCCACCCTGCCGTATTAGAGGTGGTAGGAGTTTAACTGAGACAAGGATCTCAGGAGCAACCTAGACCTGAGTAGGCAAGACAATGTTACACAGAAGAAAACCATCAGATAATTTTGACATATTGAACTAAGAAGAATCATTAACATGAGTTGAAGAACTAAATATAATAGGACATGAGTGGATCTTAAAATTTAACCCTGGATGGCCTGGAACACAATATAGAGAACAGTATGGCCTTGAAATCACTAATATCAGCCTTACTTTGCCTTCTGGGTACTGAAATAAAAATTATGTGCTACCCACCATGGCCAGATAAAGCACTTAAAAATATTTTATTAATTTTTTGAGAATGTCCTACAATATATTTTAATTATATTCATCTCCCCACCTTCTTGTTCCTCCCACATCTATCCCTACCTTCCTACTCACCCCAACACTTCATATATTTTTATTTATTTTTTAAATAATTTAGAATCCAGTTTGTACAGGTCATATACTTGTATGTATGGGGTCATCCTCTAGAATATAATTAACCTTCCAGGAGTCACATCTTTAAGAAAACTCTCTTTCCCCGAAAAGCCAACAACTGTCAATAGTTCTTCAGAGAGGCTTATGGTCTTATACTTGCTCTGTGCTAAAATGCTAACTTGCTTGATCTTGTGAAAGCAACTATAGCTGCTAAGAGTACATCAGTACAGAGGTTCTGTCACATCCAGAAGACACTGATTCACTCAGGCATCCCTCAACCACTTCCAACTTATGTTCTGTGCACTCATTCTTCCCTGAGAGTCTCTGAGCATTTTGAAGAGAGTTGGTGGTCCGACAGAGGTCGGACTTGCAATTGAGCACTCCACCCATACTTATTTTCTGCTTTTTGATCAGTTGTGATTTTCTGCAATAGCCAATATCTATTATACACAGAAACTTCTCTGATGAGGTCTAGAGCTTCACTCATCTTTGAGTATAGAGATATAAATCTAGAAGGCAATTTGATATGCTGACTTAATACATATAATAGCAGGAAGTAATAGCTTAAGAATAATAGCAGTAGATTTACCCTTGAGGTCTTGTGATGTCTCCAATAAGAGTCAAATTTACAATACCAGGTTTGTATCTCATCCTGAGGAGTGGCCTTAAATCTTATGAGAAAGTGGATGGTTAGCGCCTCTAACATTTGTGCCACTATTGTACCCATGGGAGTATCTTGATAATTCTGGTTATTGTTATAGTTCACAGGGTTCACAGCTGGGTGAGATTGCTCAAGAAATCTCTCCTGCCCTGAGCAACCTAAACAGCATAGGCTAGTTTTATGACAGCTAAACAGCATAAAGGAAACTTTTTGGTCAGTACCAACTTGATTCCTTCATATTCTGTGACCAAGGTATGTGGTGCCTTCAGCAATAGGTTCTTTTTGTAACATAGAACAGCAGCAATAGCTGGTATTTTTTTTGGGATCACCAGTGCACCCCAAGTGACCACTCCTAGGGAGATATTCTATATCTGGCACTGGGATTTTTATTAATAAATCTTTGGTTTTTAGGAGGGAATAAAACACTTTTTAATCATTTCACCAAGTTCTTTATATCATTACATCGTTACCTCAAAATCCTCTCAGGTTGAGTTTCAGAAATATAAAATCCAAGGATGGCTTTGGTTAAGAAGAGAGTTAAGGTAGGCTGAACTACCTGAGTGCAGTAGACTGTGCATATAATTTCATCATAGCTGTAACTTTACTGGTTTATTTTAGATGCTTTAAAAACCCCAAGGTCAAAACTGACATTACAAAAATGTCAAAATGCCATGTTCTCATGGCTTAATCTGATAAATGATATTGAATAACGGAGCGCTACAACACCCAAGAGCCATCCAACATGATTTTTGATGGGGAAATGATGAATGCCTCCCCTGTGAGATGGGGCAGAAGACAAGATATTCCTCAGAATAAATCTGATAGATGATGTTCACAACTTCTACTCAAAGAAGCAGAAATTTTACCAAGATAAATTAAAGAATACTTAACCAAATTAATGGGCTTTTGAGTTAATAATGTAAAGATGCAGATTCTCCCTAATGTGATCTATAAATTTAATGTAATATCAATCAGTATGCCAATAGTAGGTGAGTTTGTCATAATTTATAAGCTGATTTTAAGATTATAAACAGAGGAAAGAGCTCCAAATCTCAAATAATCTTGTTTCCCCCCAAATAATCATGGACAAGAACAAAATGAGATTATTTATTCGCCCAGATATCAAAATTTGTCACAAGGACACAGGAAATAATTAAACAAGACCTGACTAATAGAACAAAGGAGTAAAAGAGTGTGGGCAAACAGAGCCACGTATAGATAGAAACTCTGTGCATAAAAATATTGGCAAAGCAAATCAGAGAAGTAGGATGCACTTTACATCAAAATAGCATTAGGTCTAATGAATATCTCCATGCAAGAAAATGACATTTTATAGACAACAAAATATTCACATCCATGTGGAAGCAGGAAAAATAATGCACTAAAATTAGCTGGACAATCCCACTTGGATGGTAGATCTAAATGAGAAAAGTATAATGCTTTCTAAAAGTAAATGAAGTAATATCTTCATGACCTAGAAATAAGCCAAGGTCTTTTTAACACTATTCAAACAGAAGGCACTGGATAAAAGACAAGCATTGCCAAACTGGCTATATGAAATTTGCTAACTTTTGTTAGAGAAAACAAACATTAATTTAAAAAGAAATGTAGACAGGGGTGGAAAAAAGGCAGGCCAATGTACAGAGCCATATTGGGGCAGTCTTGCACTTGGCCAGAGTTTGACTTTGGTCAAGGTTAACTTCTCCCAGTTAGCCAGGATCCTGCTCCACCTAGGGTGGAGCGCTCGTAGTAAAGGTTAAGTTCATTGTTCCTCCAGGTATAGGGATTCCTGAATTAAACAGGTGACCCACCCAGCTGCCGGAGCAGTCAAGACGAAGACCTCCAAGAGAAGCTAGACAACTTCCACCGGAACTCAGCCTGGAGTCTGGGGGGAAGGGTTTGCCCGAACTGTTAAAAGGTCTGGCGCCATTAAAGTTTTCGGCTTTGATCAGTGAACATTGACTTGGCCGTACGTTCTTTTTGCCCCTCTTCCCTATAACCCCAAAATTCTCTCAACAGGTAACCCGGTTTACATGTGGCTGCGGGCAGCTACATATTTGGCGCCTGAACGTGGGAAGACCTGGCACGAGAGAATTTCCTGAGGTAGCCCTATCCAGCGAAGCTTCGCAGAAAAGGTGAAAATTAATGGTATCCGCACGGTAAGCAACATAGAGGTCAAAACTAGCGCTAGTGAATTTGTGTCTATCGTTGTGAGTGCAAGGAAGGGATACAGTTTTTCAAGCATACTGTGTGGACCCAGCGCAGGGACTGCTTGGGTTGATAAGATAGGGAAATATGGGGAAGGAATTTGGTAGGCATTTGCCCAAAGCTCGTAAGAGCTGATTTCGGCGAAAAGAAAGGGGTTTTTAAAAATAGGCATATGTCCACAGCCTCTAAGAGCTGTTTAAAGAGGAAAATGGATGCAATTGCTTAACAAGCACGCTTAACTTTCTGTGTATCTTTCCGTGTTTGTCCCGGTGCACCGACTGTCTGTCTATGTGTATGTTTATGTCCTCTCTGTGTCTTTGTGTGAATGACTGTTTCATGTTAAAAAGAAAAATTGGTAAAGATTACATCTGCTGGTAACCTCTTGAGCTAGCCACAGTTTGTGTGGGGATTGATTCAAAGCCACGCTGCAGCAGCGTAGCTCACTCACCCAAGACAGAAACATGGCTGGGGAAAAAGCCGCTCTTAAAAGCCCAGAAACCTCGAGATTTGGGAAGACCTTGGTTTGGCTTGTGAAATTCATGTAGTCGCTTTATACTTGTTTCTAATTGGTTTTAATGATATAAGGCTTTACATTTCTTGACTAAAGAGTTATAAATTAATTGGTTATTATGTAAAAGGTATAGTGTTATTAAGAAAAGGTTAGTTTAAAACTGGTGATTCAGTGTTAGAGCTATCTTAACTAACTACACGTGGCCTAACGCCACTCATGCCTTGTTCTTGTTTATAATTGGATTTAAAGGTATATTTTGCATGACTTGACTATAGAGTATTGGCTTAAGTCACTGGACATGATTTAAAAGGTATAATGTTATTAACAAATGTTAGGTGAAAGCTGGTAGTTTAGGGTAGTCGCCATTTTTAAACAAACACGTGGCATGACGATTAAGGCTGGTAGTTTAGGGTAGTCGCCATTTTGAACACCACGTGGCATGACGCAATCCAGGAAATACAGGCCTTTGGGACGCTCCTAAATTGGCATGGTGTTTCATGTGAATCTTGGCCTGGAGATTAGACTTAATGAAGATTAAGATTTAAAATATTGTCTCTTTAATAAGTTACACTGTTATACACTTGAACATAAGAACTGGCATACAAACCTTGTGCTGTAAATATGTGTTTGCCATTAATTTTAAAGAAAATAGATTGTTTAAAATTGAGATTTGCTTCCAAAATTACAATTGTGCTCTAATATTGCAAGAAAACATTGAGTTACAATAAAAATCAGTGTGTCATTGGCTACAGTTTTCAGTTTGCAGGCTCGTAATTGTTAACATTTTGTAATTAAGATAATTTTGAGAGTGATACAGCTATGGGTTTTAGAGGCCCATTGCCACTTTTCCACAAGTTTATAGGCTACAATGGTAGGAGCAAAATTTAACCCTCCAAGATTAAAAAGGATATCTCTGTAGAAATGTATTTGATATCAAGTAGGTTCCTTTGACCATGAAATTACAGGTTTCTTTTGTTTAATCCTTTCTTAGTTAAAAGGCTCAGGTCTAGTCCTTGCCAAGGACTAAAGGTAGATCCTAGGGCAGATAAAAAAAATGTGTTTTGTCTCTGTTTCAATACTAGAAGTTAAGATCTTAAAATTTTCAGTGTATAATGTTCATAGAATGTTTGTTACAGGCCCTTGCTCCTATAGACTTTTAGAATTTTTAGGTAAATGGCTTTCAAAAGTTGTTAGGATATATTAATTGGCTTTATCTTATTTACCTCATTTTAAGCTTGCCACAGAAGGTCTTAAACCTCTGTTTTCAAGGTAGGAAACGTTTGTTCCTTGCTTCAAGCAACAATCAAATTTATTATTAATGGTTGGTCTATTACATGGCAAGCATTTTTAGGCAAAATTAATAACTGTTATCCAAAAGATAATTTGTACTATCAGATCACATGTTTATTCCTTTAAGTTTCTCCCTGCTTCAACACAGATACCTGAATTGGGTGCTATAGCAGCTATTTTTAAGATGTTAAAGGTCAAGCTTTTAATAATAGTAGATATACATAGCTCATGGTTTATAATTGCTTAAAATTGGTCCATTTTTAATACTGCTAATTCTTAATTTCTACAGTTTATACAAATGTGATTCAAATTTCTAAGAACAAAGGATATGTTCTCTAAATGACTGTCCTTTAGGTATTTGAAATAATTTTATATTTTGTGCACATCAAATTATAAAGATTTGTTCTTGATGTCCTCAATTTCTACCTCTACCACGTAATGGTGTTAATCCTAGAGGACTTAGTTATTACAGATAAATGATATTCATATTTCTAATTTAAAAGATTAAAAAAATATGTACATGTGACTAATGATTCATTTTTAGGCTGTCTAGTTGCAACTGCTCTAACAGAAAAAGCAACTATATTTTATATAATTACATAGTTATTGCCTATGTTATGGTTTATACTTTGTGTTCCAACTTAAATTAATAAAACAATATCTTCTTGGAAGAAAGAAGAGAGGGGAAATTGTGTCCCTGTGCATATAATTTAAATTATGCTTGCATGTTTTTAAAAAAAAATTTTAAAATTTGGATGCCAAGAAACTCCTTGCTAAATGTATATGACATCTTGTAATTAGACATATTGATGTCTAGGTGAAATGAAGGAATTCACTTACTAACATATGCCATGATCCTGATTTAATATTGGGGGAGAAGGCATGTCCTCTGTTTTTTCCACAGAATGCTGCAGAAGATATGCTGACTGTGCTTGCTGAATGCCCAGACCATGGTAACATAAGAGCTATATTGGGTATATGTTCTTGACTTACCTCAATTGTTAAATGTCCCAGGTTAGATAAATTGCCTAGCTTTAAGCTTTTAGACTTTGTGGGACAGAACATGGAGACTGTTAAGCTAGCTTAGGAAAAATTAATCTAAAGAAGAGTTAAAATGACTCTTCTCCTTATTGTGTTCAGCTGACTCAACCATAGACTGGTCTAGAAATAATTCCAATATTGAAGATTCCAATTTTGAGGATGGCTAACAATCTTCAGCCAGCTGTGTTAATTTAACATATAGTCTCCACTTTTCCTGAGAAGTAACAGCATATCTCTTGATACACAAGGCTACCTCTCCCATCTCAGAGGCCAAGCCTTGGGTCCTTAAAGTTGTTAATTTACAACTGAATTGGATACTTCTGGGACAAGTTAATCCTATTCCACCTTTAACTCTTGACCTTGTCTGTTAAGCAGACTGGCTGTCTCCACCCAGGCTCACCTGGATGGAGAGATTACATGTCTGTTAAAGACACTTGCAGACCCCCCTGGCTTCAAAACTTACACAAGTGGATCTCCAAAGAGGGAGCCACATAGAACTCAGATCTATGTGTGTTTGTTTTTGAACAAACATGGGTACCAGCGAGACGTGCGAGGCAAAGCACTGCATGGGGAGGTGAATTTCTGCTTCTGAGTCCCCAGGAAGTACACCTAATTGCATAGGGGTTAACGTCGAGAGGCTGTCCTTAAAATAATAAGGGAGCCTATTACCCCTCCTCTGAAAAAGACGTTATACAATATTTAAGAGGAATTACGGTCAATGCTTCCCCTCCTGGTTAAGGCCCGCCTTCTTATGAAGGATATTTATCCACTTGTTTTCTACCTCCTCGTGTTCAAATTAATAAAAAAAAGGGAGGACATGTACAGAGCCATATTGGGGCAGTCTTGCACTTGGTCAGAGTTTGACTTTGGTCAAGGTTAACTTCTCCCAGTTAGCCAGGATCCTGCTCCACCTAGGGTGGAGCGCTCGTAGTAAAGGTTAAGTTCATTGTTCCTCCAGGTATAGGGATTCCTGAATTAAACAGGTGACCCACCCAGCTGCCGGAGCAGTCAAGACGAAGACCTCCAAGAGAAGCTAGACAACTTCCACCGGAACTCAGCCTGGAGTCTGGGGGGAAGGGTTTGCCCGAACTGTTAAAAGGTCTGGCGCCATTAAAGTTTTCGGCTTTGATCAGTGAACATTGACTTGGCCGTACGTTCTTTTTGCCCCTCTTCCCTATAACCCCAAAATTCTCTCAACAGGTAACCCGGTTTACATGTGGCTGCGGGCAGCTACAGGCCAACAGGGTAGGGAGAGCTCTTTCTGATACCTATAGCTGATAAGAGGCCATACAAAAAGCTTTTATGAACCACTAAGTAACACACAGAAAGACCAATAGAAAAATAGAGCATTTGAGTAGGCCCATATTTACACAGGAATCCTTACAATCAGGAAACATAAAAAGATGCTTAATCTCATCAGTGAGTAGGAGATTGCTAGTTAAAACAACAAAAGGCCTCATTCTAGAAAGATAATATTTAAAACTTGCCATATTGAAAGACTGTGCAAACTGGTGCCGCTATTTTGGAAGGAGTTAATAGTTAAAGTTACATCCATGGCCCAGCAATAATATGACGTAATTAAAAGGAACCGTATAACAACATTGATGAAATACACAATGTATACTGAAAACTGTCAACCACAAAGTAATATAGTATGCCATAGGCTACATATTAAGTTTTAAAACAGTTGAAGTTAATCATGGTGTCATAATTGTAGATACTTGTTATCTCCGGGAATGAAGAAAAAAGAGACATGGATAGAACACTGGACAGATTAGCATTTGAAATAGTAATTATGTTCCAGCTGTTGACCTGGCTATAAGATCCATAAGCCAGATTACATTATAACAGTTGAACCAAGAGTTGCTAACACTGCACTTTTCTGCAGGCAATTCATTAGCCCTTGTATTTTTAAATTAATGTTGAAAATAACATTCTCTCTGTTGAAGGTGTGTGGAGAATCAGTGATTTATGAGACCTGTTCTCTCAGAACCTATTTTTTAATGAAGAGAGAAGAGACATTAAACTGTCGAGGAAGTAAAATTATTCTCTCTAAAAGAAGAAAGAAATTCCCAACAGTTAGGAAGACTAGCATTCATGCAGAAATAACTGTTGTCTCCTCTAATAGAAGGCACATTGAGATCTTGAATAGAGTCCATTATTCTCCAGTCCACTTTACATCTTAAAAGGAAGACAGATGCTTCTGTAGCTTTCCTTGGGAAGGCTCCTGTGAGGGTATCACCATCCTCTCCCAAAATCAAATGTACAGGATGGGGATTTGGATCTGCCAGATGTCTCATCCACGATTGCTGGCTCTCTTGTCTTGGAAGTCAGTGGTTCTTAAGACCAAGTCTGCATCTTCTCTCTTTATGTCCATTAGGACACATCTCTTCACTCCTCGTTACTTTGACTATGGGGCCTAGAGGGGGGAAGGGCACCATCCTCATCAGCAGCCTGAGTTCATACTGAGGTACTTGTTGAACAATTAAGCCAGCCCAAGGTGCACTTGAGCTACTTTCAGTGTGTCTGTGAACACTGAGGAGAGTGAGCATGCGTAACATGTGCACACACATGCACCCTGTACTTCCAGGTTCATAGGATTCACAGAAGCACTCAATGAGAACCCTTGATCCAGGATAACAAATCTGACAGAGCCACTCTTGTTAATGGCAGCAAGTTCTCTCTGCCGAGGATATTAATAGCTGGAGGTCTCAGAAGAAGCATTATGATACTGTTTTTTGGAGAACAATAGCGCTTCAAACATTTGGAGCACCATTCCTCTAAAGCACTCGAAATGTTTCCCGCTTGGCACTTTCCACAAGTGTTGATAGCTCTTAGCTCTTCAAGCTTCCCAGACACCAAAGAAACAGACTTAGGGTGAAAATTATTGGCATTGTTAATGCACACAAAAGATACTCCCAGAACACTCGTCAAGCATTGTCCCGCAGGCAATAGAAAAGTACTTTCAAACCCTCAGCAAGACGAGAGAGGTCAACAGCAGATTCAGACTAATTTGTCAGTGAGAATCCAACCAACACAGCCCTCTAATGAGAAGGAAGCCATGCTTCCTGTCCATTGCTGCTTGTCTTAGAGACCCCACTGTTTCTTGCTGGGCTTGTGTAGTAGCTTTCTTCTTTATTCATAGAACCATGATTATAGCTCCAGTTGAACCTTCTTAATTTCAGAATTGTTCTGTATCTACATTATGCAGCATACAAGCCATAAGCCAGATGTGGCCAGTGAGTTACTGAAATGTAGCTTATGCAATTGGGTGGTTGAATTTTTAAACCTTTAAATAGAAAGGGCCACATATGTTTGCAGCAACTGCTATTTGTTGGTGTGCTAGCTGCCTTACTTGCTTTTTTAGACTGGGTCTCACTACATTACTTAGGCTCATCTTGAGCTATTGTATGCCAGTGACTCTTGCCCTTGGCTGCCCAGATATTAGAACTCCAGGTGTACACTCTGCATGCCGCACACAGCTCCTAAATGCAAAGGCTCAGCAGTAGGCCCTCCACACCTCTTCTCCTGTATGTTTTCAGCAACATAACTTCCAGAAGTTATCAAGTAGCACATAAGAGACACCAAAATGGAATGTGTCTCATGAAAATTGAAAGGGACTCAAAACATGGCTCTGGGACTCACAGGTCTCTTTTCCTGTATTATCTAAAAAAGCACCTTTGAACTGTAAGTTTTCTTATGATGATAAACTTTTGTATGAAATTAGAAATTAAGATTGAGACATTATAGCCAGGTAGTGGTGGGTCATACCTTTGATCCCAGCATTTGGGAGACAGAGTCAGGTGGAACTCTGGAGTTTGAGGCTAGCCTGGTCTATAGAAGGATTTCCAAGACAGCCAAGGTTACTCTGAGAAACCCTGTCTCAGAAAACAAAAGAAACCAAACAGCAACAACAACAACATAACCCAAGATATTATGAATTCAAGCTCACCTCTCTTGTGGGCCTTATTAGGACTATAGGCTCCCAATATGTATTGTCTCCTCTAGTAAATTTTTTGGGAGCATCACTTCATCTCTGCTCCAAAATGATTCATCATCATCTATAAATGCAGCATAGCCTCTCAACTGGCCACTGTAGGTTTTTCTACTCTGACCTCAGCCTCTCAGGTACTAGACATTCACTTGGACCAGACTAGTCTTAGCATTATCTTCCAACTTCACTGTTCTGGAAGATATTTCCATTTCCCTGAACTTTAACCAAAACTAAGCTCTATTTCTCTGGTAATATTCACCAACTGTTTGGCCCCAAATACAGAAGACAGCATGCATGCGTGCCCCCTGAACTAGATTTGAGCCTCTAAAAATCATTCTTGGGCAACACTGGTATGAAGACAGAGACAGGCTCATCTGCTACTTCATATATGTCTGCCCAAATCAGGTGGACTGAACAGAGATGCCTTGTTTTGCTCAACTGCATTATTTAAAAGAGGCCAGAAAAATTATACCCATATAGATAAAAGGCAATTCAGGCAAGGTAAGAAGAAGGCTCCTTAAGAAAACACATCTTGCTTATATATATTTGTTTGTTTCATTTTTCCACAGATCAGAGTAAGCATCGCCTCAGAGACAAGAAGCTAACTACCCACAATAAGATAAGAAAACAACTTACTTGATATATAAGAATCTCAGCAAAATTATATCATAAAGGTATTTTAAAGGAGTAAAGAATGGATCTAGCAGTTTTGTTACTCACTGTTATAAATGAATACACTGTAGCTCCCTTCAGACACACCAGAAGAGGGTGTCAGATCTCATTATGAATGGTTGTGAGCCACCATGTGGTTGCTGGGATTTAAACTCAGGACCTTCGGAAGAGCAGTCAGCACTTTAACTGCTGAGCCATCTCTCCAGCCCTGACCGAGCCTTGTTATTCATGTGTCAAGATACTTTTAATCAAAATATTATTTTCAAATAAAAAGATAGTTTTTCTTTTTGAAGAAAAATAAAAACAATGAATGGTGATGGAGGGAAAATAATTACTCATAGTCCCATTATCCCCAGAATAGCAATAATGCATGCAAGAAACTTTTCTACATCTTAGTATATTTTTTGTTTGTTTTGTACCAGCATTTGACATTCTATTTTAAAAGTATGTTATAGTAGGTGAATTTTTCTTATTATTAGACACATAGGCATAATTCCACTTTTTATAGCATTCCCTCAAAAGGATATACTGTTAACTACTCCTCTTCGGTTGTTTATGTAAATTATTTACAGTTTGCATTCCTATAAATAAACCTTGAGGAGTAGCTTTATGCATGACTATTTTTCCATATTTAGAATTATTTACTTAGAAAATGACTGAAGAAGTAGAATTTCTTGGGCAAAGAATTAGAATACTTCACTGGCTTGGATATGGTATTCTAACTCACCACTGTTAGGCTGAGACCTCAGCCCTAGGAATCAATTTGAATAAAACAAGCAAACAAGGGATTTATGGAACTTTCTGCCTGGTATGCCATCAAGGATTACGGATGTGGTCCTGAATTCTTTCCATTTCTGTGTCCCCATGCCTCTACAATGAGACTTTTATTTTATTTTATTTTTTTTTGTTTGTTTTGTTTTTTGAGACAGGGTTTCTCTGTATAGCTCTGGCTATCCTGGACCTCACTCTGTAGACCAGGCTGGCCTCGAACTCAGAAATCCACCTGCCTCTGCCTCCCAAGTGCTGGGATTAAAGGCGTGCGCCACCACTGCCCTACAATGAGACTTTTAAACTCCTTCGATCAAGCTGTGGGCCAGCCTTTGCCAATAGAAATCAGCATACATGGTATAAATAGGATTTTGAACACACCTGCTGATGAAAACTAGCCTTCTCTGCCTACAGAGCAGAGAGTCTGAAGTAGAAACCAAAGACAAGCAGGACCTCCTCATCTTGTTGTCCCATGATACATCAACCTGCCAATTGCCAAGTACATAAGTTAGGCCATTCTATCACATACCCATCTGCCCGTACATATATGCAAATTCTGAGAAGATAATAGCCCATTCAACCGTCCCATGTGCTAAAAGCAATGCTATTTCAAGTTACTAATTTTAAGGGTAGTTTATCACACAGTGCAAAGCAATTATATAAATTCTAAGCAGGATAAAGTAATTGTCAACATGCCTGTACCATCAATGTGTCGGGAAATGGATTTTCCACTTAGATGACTTGTCTTCTAATTAATAATCAGCAGCACCCAACTCCTTGCTCAATGACAGTGTGTTCTTACTATGCTACACCTAGCAACAAATGTATTTTAAATCAAAGTTTAACAAAAATCTGCTGTTTCCCCCCCCCCCGACTTCTCCCTTTGAAGAGATGACCTTTCATTTTTTAAAAGGTCAGTTTCAGATATAACACAGGTGTCCACTTTCCTTTCAAATTGCCTTGGATTCTGGTTCACTAAAGTAGAATATGGAAAATACACTCTGAGTTTGCTAAAGAAAACTTTAGTTTATATCACCAAATACAGACAACACACTACCTCCCATCCCCCTCCTCCACCAACCAGCAGGTCATACAAACTAAAGGAAATAGTTTAAAGGAGAAGGGAGATGTGTGGATTGAGCATGGGATCTAACTAGGCCATGTGCAATTTGCTATAACTTGCTGAATTTACCCACTTTTCAAAATATTATTACAGAGTGTTGCACTTACTATTTCCTAATGAAATCCAGGAAAGTAGGCATAGTGGGGAAGGGCCTTTAAAGGGGATTTCTGTCATGGAAAGAAGACCCAGGGCTATCTGTCTGTCACTACCAGCTCTAAAAGAAAAAGGATGCATGGTTTTGAACATGGCCTTCACAGGCTATCAATAGGAGGCCCAGTAATTGAACTGAGAATGACCATTTCCATGGTCCAAAGAACAGAACATGTCCTTCTTCCTGAAGCTAATTTACTCCTTGAGATTAGCAAAGCCCAAGCACCAGTTGTCATGCAATAACCAAGAGTAAGTTTGAAAACTCCACGCCCTTAAAAACCATTCCCCCTGGTTTCCATTCCGAGCTAAAGGTGTCCACATAGAAACTTTTCTAATGAAGAGTTTTGGTTTGAATTTGCATCAGTCAAAATAAGCAAAAAGCAAACACACTCTCTGATTAAATGTACAATCTAGTTGTTCATCAGACTCAAAAAATACTATCTACATTTTTCACTAAAAACAGTGATTGTCTAGGAAATTGTCATGTACAACTGACCTATTTTAGGTATAAGTTGAGATTTTGCTTTAATGTTTCATTGTTCTGTAACTAACTTCAACTAAAAAAATGTAAGCTCAGAAGCTCTGAGCATATATACTTTAGAATTAAACATAGTCAATACCACTGAACCAGGGCAGCGGTGGCGGCGGCAGCGGCAGTGCAGCAGTGGCTGGTCCAGCTGAAGGGCCATCAGCAGTGGAAACAAGGAGACACAGGGTCCAGTTAGGCCCTGCGCCCACAACCACTGACCTTCGCTGACCAGCCGGGCTACAAGCAGCTGCGGTTTTGCGGCGCCTTTCGCTGCATGGAAGCCACTTCAGAACTTGGCCTCCCGCCAGTCAGGAGAGGCTCACCTCCATCTTGGTTTCGGACTCCAGAGAGACCGGACAGACTGAGATCAGCCTGGGCGGCGGCACCACATCTCCAGGTCCTGCAAGAGGCTAGAGGGGCTTCCGGGCGGCCAGCTGGGAGAAGTCGGTGTGCTCCGGTGAATCCAGCGGGTGCCAGCGGGAGCCTTCGGGTGCCTACTTCGGGATCTGAACAGCCTGGGCAGCAGCACCCTGTCTAGAGGCAGTGCAGGAGGTAAGCTGTGCACCAGAGGCCAACTGGGAAGGGGCAGCTTGCACTGGTGAGTCCAGCACTGACAAGACAAACTAACACCAGTGAGAACTAGATGGCAAAAAGCAAATGCAGGAACGTCACTAACAGAAATCAAGGCAATATGGCAACATCTGAACCCAATTCTTCCCTACCAACATGTCCTGGATACCCCATCACACCAGTAAAACAAGATTTGGATTTAAAATCACTGGTCATGATACTGGTACAGGAACACATGAAGGACATACTTAAAGAAATTCAGGAGAAAATAGATCAAAAGTTAGAAGCCCTTGCAAGGGAAACAAAAATCATTGAAAGAAATCCAGGAGAATACAAAAGCCAACAATGAGGAAATGCAAAAAACACTTAAAGAAATACAGGAGAACTTTGGTCAACAGGCTGAGTTCATGAAAGAGGAAACACAAAAATCTCTTAAAGAATTACAGGAAAGCACAAACAAGCAAGTGAAGGAGCTAAGCAAAACCATCCAGGATCTAAAATCAGAAGTAGAAATAACTAAGAAAACTCAAAGGGAGACAACTTTGGAGATAGAAAGCCTTGGGAAGAAATCAGGGGACAGAGATGCAAATATCAACAACAGAATACAAGAGATAGAAGAAAGAATCTCAGATGCTGAAGATTCCATAGAAACCATGGACTCAACAGTTAAAGAAAATGCAAAATGCAAAAAGCTTGTAACCCAAAATATCCAGGAAATCCAGGACACAATGAGAAGACCAAACCTAAGGATTATAGGCATAGATGAGAGTGAAGATTTACAACTTAAAGGGCCAGCAAATATCTTCAATAAAATTATGGAAGAAAACTTCCCTAACCTAAAGAGAGAGATGCCCATGAATATACAAGAAGCCTACAGAACTCCAAACAGACTGGACCAGAACAGAAATACTTCCCGTCACATAATAATCAAAACACCAAATGTTCTAAACAAAGAAAGAATATTAAAGGCAGTAAGAGAAAAAGGCCAAGTAACATATAAAGGAAGACCTATCAGAATCACAGCAGACTTTTCACCTGAGACTATGAAGGCTAGAAGGTCCTGGGCAGATCTCATGCAGACGCTAAGAGAACACAAATGCCAGACAAAACTACTATATGCAGTAAAACTCTCAATCACCGTAGATGGAGAAACTAAGATATTTCATGACAAAACCAAGTTTACCCAATATCTATCCACAAACCCAGCCCTACAAAGGATAATAGGAAGAAAACACCAATACAAGGAGGGAAACTTCACCCTGGAAAGAGCAAGATAGTAACCTTTCATCAAACCCAAAAGAAGTTAAGCAATCAAATTTAAAAATAACGTCAAAAATGACAGGAAGTAACAATCACTATTCCTTAATATCTCTTAACATCAATGGACTTAATGCCCCAATAAAAAGACACAGACTAACTGACTGGATACATAAACAGGACCCTACATTTTGCTGCTTACAGGAAACATACCTCAGGGTCAAAGACAAACACTACCTTAGAGTAAAAGGCTGGAAGACAATTTTACAAGCAAATGGTCTCAGGAAACAAGCTGGAGTAGCCATTTTAATATCAGATAACATTGACTTTCATCCCAAAGTCATCAAAAGAGACTCTGAGGGACACTTCTTGATGGTCAAAGGAAAAATACAACAAGAAGAACTCTCAATCCTGAACATCTATGCTCCAAATGCAAGGGCACCCTCTTTCATAAAAGAAACTTTATTAAAACTCAAAGCACACATTGAACCTAACACAATAATTGTGGGTGACTTCAACACTGCACTTTCCTCAATGGACCAATCAGGAAAACAGAAACTAAACAGGGACACAATGAAACTAATTGAAGCTTTGGACCAATTAGATTTAACAGATATATATATAGAACATTCTATCCTAAAACAAAAGAATATACCTTTTTCTCAGCACCTCATGGCACCTTCTCCAAAATCAACCATATAATTGGTCACAAGACAGACCTCAACAAATATAAGAAGATCGAACTAATCCCATGCCTCCTATCAGATCACTATGGAGTAAAAGTGGTCTTCAATAGCAACAAAAACAACAGATAACCCACATACACGTGGAAACTGAACATTATTCTACTCAATGATACCTTGGTCAAGGAAGAAATAAAGAAAGAAATTAAAGACTTTTTAGAACACAATGAAAATGAAAACACAACATACCCAAATCTATGGGACACAATGAAAGCAGTGCTAAGAGGAAAACTCATATCCCTGAGTGCCTCCAAAAAGAAAATGGAGAGAGCATACATTACCAGCTTAATGACACACCTGAAAGCCCTGGAACAAAAAGAAGCTATTTCACTCAGGAGGAGTAGAAGGCAGGAAATCATCAAACTCAGGGCTGAAATCAATCAAGTAGAAACAAAGAGAACCATACAAAAAATCAACAAAACCAGGAGCTGGTTCTTTGAGAAAATCAACAAGATAGATAAACCCTTAGCCAGACTGACCAAAGGGCACAGAGAAAGTATCCAAATTAAGAAACTTAGAAATGAAAAGGGAGATATAACAACGGAAACTGAGGAAATCCAAAAAATCATCAGATCCTACTACAAGAGACTGTACTCAACACAACTGGAAAATCTGGAGGAAATGGACAATTTTCTTGACAGATACCAAATACCAAAATTAAATCAGGACCAACTAGACCATCTAAACAGTCCCATAATGCCTAAAGAAATAGAAGGAGTCATAGAAAGTCTTCCAACCAAAAAAGCACAGGACCAGATATTTTCAGTGCAGAATTCTATCAGACCTTCAAAGAAGAGTTAACACCAATACTCTTCAAACTATTTCACAAAATAGAAACAGAAGGAACACTACCCAATTCTTTCTACGAAGCCACAATTACACTGATACCAAAGCCACACAAAGTTCCAACAAAGAAAGAGAACTTCAGACAAATTTCCCTTATGAACATCAATGCAAAAATACTCAATAAAATTCTTGCCAACCGAATCCAAGAACACATCAAAACGATCATCCACCATGATCAAGTAGGCTTTATCCTGGGAATGCAGGGTTGGTTCAATATACAGAAATCCATCAATGCAATCCCTACATAAACAAACTCAAAGAACAAAACCACATGGTCATTTCATTGGATGCTGAGAAAGCATTTGACAAAATTCAGCATCCTTTCATGCTTAAAGTCTTGGAGAGAACAGGAATTCAAGGCCCATACCTAAACATAGTAAAAGCAATATACAGCAAACCGGTAGCCAGCATCAAACTAAATGGAGAGAAACGTGAAGCAATCCCACTGAAATCAGGGACCAGACAAGGCTGCCCCCTTTCTCCTTATCTTTTCAGTATTGTACTTGAGGTACTAGCTCAGGCAATTTGACAACATAAGGAGGTCAAAGGGATACAAATTGGAAAGGAAGAAGTCAAACTATCATTATTTGCAGACGACATGATAGTCTACCTAAGTGACCCAAAAAACTCCACTAGAGAGCTCCTACAGCTGATAAACAACTTCAGCAAAGTGGCAGGTTATAAAATCAACTCAAGCAAATCAGTGGCCTTCCTATACTCAAAGGATAAGCAGGCTGAGAAAGAAATTAGGGAAATGACCCCCTTCTCAATAGCCACAAACAGTATAAAGTATCTTGGGGTGACTCTTACCAAACATGTGAAAGATCTGTATGACAAGAACTTCAAGACTCTGAAGAAGGAAATGGAAGACCTCAAAAAATGGGAAAACCTCCCATGCTCATGGATCGGTAGAATCAATATAGTTAAAATGGCCATTTTGCCAAAAGCAATATACAGATTCAATGCAATACCCATCAAAATCCCAACTCAATTCTTTATAGAGTTAGAAAGAGCAATTATCAAATTCATCTGGAACACCAAAAAAACCAGGATAGCTAAAACTATTCTCAGCAACAAAAGAAAATCTGGGGGAATCAGTATCCCTGACCTCAAGCAATACTACAGAGCAATAGTGTTAAAAACTGCATGGTACTGGTACAGTGACAGGCAGGAGGATCAATGGAACAGGATTGAAGATCCAGAAATGAACCCACACACCTATGGCCACTTGATCCTCGACAAAGAGGCTGAAAACATCCAATGGAAAAAAGATAGCCTTTTCAACAAATGGTGCTGGTTCAACTGGAGGTCAGCATGCAGAAGAATGCGAATTGATCCATCCTTGTCTCCTTGTACTAAGCTCAACTCCAAATGGAGCAAGGACCTCCACATAAAGCCAGACACTCTGAAGCTAATAGAAAAGAAACTGGGGAAGACCCTTGAAGACATCGGTTCAGGGAGAAAGTTTCTGAACAGAACACTAATAGCGTATGCTCTAAGAGCATGAATTGACAAATGGGACCTCATAAAATTACAAAGTTTCTGTAAGGCAAAGGACAACATCAAGAGGACAAATCGGCAACCAACAAATTGGGAAAAGATCTTCACTAATCCTACATCAGATAGAGGGCTAATATCTAATATATATAAAGAACTCAAGAAGTTAGACTCCAGAAAACCGAACAACTCTATTAAAAAATGGGGTACAGAGTTAAACAAAGAATTCTCACCTGAAGAACTTCGGATGGCGGAGAAGCATCTTAAAAAATGCTCAACTTCATTAGTCATTAGGGAAATGCAAATCAAAACAACCCTGAGATTTCATCTTACACCAGTCAGAATGGCTAAGATTAAAAATTCAGGAGACAGCAGGTGTTGGAGAGGGTGTAGAGAAAGAAGAACACTCCTCCACTGCTGGTGGGGTTGCAAATTGGTACAACCCCTCTGGAAATCAGTCTGGCGGTTCCTCTGAAAACTGGGCACCTCACTTCCAGAAGATCCTGCTATACCACTCCTGGGCATATACCCAGAGGATTCCCCACCATGTAATAAGGATACATGCTCTACTATGTTCATAGCAGCCCTATTTATAATTGCCAGATGCTGGAAAGAACCCAGGTATCCCTCAACAGAAGAGTGGATGCAAAAAATGTGGTATATCTACACAATGGAGTACTATTCAGCCATTAGAAACAATGAATTCATGAAATTCTTAGGCAAATGGATGGAGCTAGAGAACATCATACTAAGTGAGGTAACCCAGACTCAAAAGGTGAATCATGGTATGCACTCACTAATAAGTGGATATTAACCTAGAAAACTGGAATACCCAAAACATAATCCACACATCAAATGAGGTACAAGAAGAAAGGAGGAGTGGCCCCTGGTTCTGGAAAGACTCAGTGAAGCAGTATTTGGCAAAACCAGAACAGGGAAGTGGGAAGGGTTGGGTGGGAGGACAGGGGAAGAGAAGGGGGCTTACGAGACTTTCGGGGAGTAGGGGGCTAGAAAAGGGGAAATCATTTGAAATGTAAATAAATTATATCGAATAAAAAAAAAACATAGTCAATACCAACTACTACCAGTTCCTGCATAATCACAGAAGTCTGAAAAATCTTCAAAGACATGTTTCATCCTTTGAGACCCTTAAAATTTTTTTTCTGGCATCCCATTAATTTGTAGTCAGGAAAATCCACTTATATCATTCTCCATTATAGCGAGTTTTCATTATGTTTCCATAACTGATAAATATGAGCTTTAAACAACAAGCAGTTATTATCTTACTGCTCTGTAGATCAGAAGTTGAACACAGTCATCAGTAGACCTGAGTTTAAGAGAGTGGTCCTTTCTGGAAGACTATGGGAGAATTCATTCCCTTGTCTTTTCTAGCTTCTCAAACCACCGCTATGCCTGATTCCTGAACCCTTCCTTGACTGATAAGGCCAGCAATATCTTGTTGGTATTACATCTATCTCACACTTTTCTCTCACCACAGATAATAATAATAATAATAATAACCCTATAAAGTCATGTGATTAGATTGGGTCCACCTGGCTAATCCTAGAAAATCTCACCATATCAAAGCTTCAGTTCGGTAACATTTGCGAAGTCATACCAAGGGTGGCAGTCTGCTTGCCATCACTACAATATTAACCTGGGATGATCAACCGAAAAGAGTGAAAGTTTACTGTGGCTCATTCAGAGTTTTCAGTCTATGATCAGTTGGCCCATTACTTTTGGGGACTGCAGTTTAGCATTGCATCTTGACAGGATTCATGTGTCACAGACTTTTACCTTATTGTGAGCCAGGGAACAAACAGGAAAGAAAGAGGAAGTGATGTGGGTCCTACAATGTACTGCAAAGACCCTCATATCCTAAAGACCCACATTAGGCTCCACCTCCTAATGGTGCACTACTTTCTAAAAGTCTGTTCTGGGAAGATAAGCAATACTACATGAGCCTTTGAAAGAGGATAAAGATCAGAACTATAGGCCCATACAACGTACCAAATTCACAGGTCCCCAAGGATTCTGACATGAACATTTTGGGGAGCCATGATTCTATCATAGGTCCTACTGTTTGTGTCTCTGTCCTCCTTAATGTCCTGTCAACCATTTGTCACCAAGGAAATTTCACAGTAGTCTTAAAGTCTCAAGTACTATCTTCCTGACTATAAATGAAAACATCTATTCCTCCACATCCCTTTAGTCTGTCTACTGAAATGCATTAATAATAGCCATTTTAAAGTACATTTTAAACCCACAGTTTAATTATCCCACTTGTCTTTCAGAGCCCTCCCACTAAACCGAGAAATGATGATATAAGTGTGAATTCTCAAAGATCCAAAGTTGTGAATTGTCTGTCTTGGAATCTTCCAATATTTAGAAATACTAACTGCTTAATTGGTTGACCCAAACTACTTAGTATCTGGGATAATTTAATTAACAAAGAAACCTAAAACAAAAAGACAAAGGCAATTGTTGGTAATTCTGGAAAATATTTCCTAGAAATCAATAGATAGCATAGGAGGAAGTGTGTGCACTTTAAGTTTATAAAACACAGACGCATTGGAATTCATTTCTGAAGAATTAGATAAAGAAATGGAACCATATGGGACAAATCCTCACATGATGAGGATTGACTATGACTGAGACATAGTGTGCGTGGTGTGTGAACTGTGAGGCAGGAAGTCCCTGGTGAGAGTAGAGCTAAGTACTTTCTCCAAATTTCATGTCTTCATTTTGACTTAACGGGAATGCTTTGTTATGATGAAAGTGAAATGTGCTTGGACACTTGTCTCCCAATGGGTGTTGCTGCTCTGAAAGGCTATAAAAATCCTAACAGGTAGGGTCTTTTGGATGCAGTGGTTTTTAATGGGTAGCTTTGGGTGTTACAGTTCAGCCCTACCTCCCTATTTGACTGAGATGTAAGGACTTAAGAAATCCCCTCTTGATACCATGGACAGCCTGTTGCCATACTTTCCCTGTGAAGATAGAAGGCAACCTCATGGCTGGCTGGCTAGCAGTGGGAAAACAACCACAAACCCTTCCTCTCTTATCTTACTTTTTGTCAGGCATTCCTTCTCAGCAATGAGAAAAGTGAGTAGAGATTTCTAAAACGTGAGTTTCCACCTTCAGTTTCTCCCGTGATGCAGTTTACCCCGTCAACTGAATTGATGTTACCCAAAAGAATGCCTGAGCAGTGTGGGCAGGGCTCTCCACAGGAAGTTGATGCAAGGCTTCAGAGGATGGAATTGGATCTACTGGTGTAAGAAGAATGAAGTTGGGTTCAGTGAAATGAAGGGATCTGTGTGTTTAAGTTTGTGTTAGTTAAGTTAATGTGTGAGGGGTTGTGGATGGCCCAATGATGTTTCTAGACTTTGATCAAAAAAGATAATTGCTTTCGGAGTAGAGGGACACCGCTCTGACAACAGTCAAGGCTGTGAAACTTAGGCCTGTATCTCAGACTCCCCAGGTCTTGAAAATGGGATAGAGATCTTGCTGAATCTCCAAAGAGACTCAGGTGTGAGGAAGTAGCTGTAAAGGTCCTGCTAATGGGCTGTGAGATGGACCAGGGCACTGGCTCAGGAGGGAGCAGGCTCTATGAGAACAGTGTACTGGAGAAGCTCCCTGCAGAGGAAGGCACTGCTGCTTCCCTTTTCAGTCCTTTGGGGGAGCGCCATCAGAAAGCTTTGACAGACACAGAGGTGGGTGAAAAAGTAAAGATGACCGAGTTAGTGGGTCGAGCGGAGCAGACAGCACATTATTTAAGAATTCATGAAAATCAATTCAGTGAGAGAAGAAAAGCTACAAAGATCCAACAGACCCACTGGGATGCCCTGAGGAAAAATCCCCTGGAATGCTTGCTAGCTTCTGCTCCTCCGTGCAGAGTTTCTTACTACTTCCAGAAGATGGTTACTAATGAAATGCAGATTGCTATTTATTATCTACACGGCAAGGTGTATGTGTGTTTGTGTGTGTGTGTGTGAGAGAGAGAGAGAGAGAGAGAGTGTGAGTGTGTGTGTGTGTGTGTGTGTGTGAGAGAGAGAGAGAGAGAGTGTGAGTGTGTGTGTGTGTGTGTGTGTGTGTGTGTGTGTGTGTGTGTGTTTGTGTGTGTGCTGGGCCCACTATTACTCCAATTTAATCTAATATAGGGCTAGATTGTTTTCAGACTCTGAGACTTACTGCTGAATAAACTCAGCATTTCTAGTTCTTTTTTATGCTCCAGGTGACTAGTTTAACTTATGACTGACTCAATCTGGCTCCTCTCTTGGCCTCTGACTTTTTGCTTTGCTTGGCCTCAAACTAACTCTGGCAATCTGTTCTAATTTTCTAATTCTTCCTTCTAATTCTCTGACTCATTCTCTCTTCACCTGTCTAGCGTGTTCTCTCTTCAACCTGTCTCTGTAAAACTCTCCCAGTAAAACTGCCTCTTTTCTCTTTCTCTCTTTCCCTCTGCACTCCTCTCAAGTAGCTTCCCATTCCTCTCTCTTCCTCTGAAAGTTGGGCATATACTATTCTGTCAAATCCTTCTCTGATTCGTCGCTTTGTCACTGAATTAGACATCACTTTCAAAGATGGGCATTTCCTTCTACAACCTACCTTCATTTGTTGGCAATCAGGTGTGTGCTAAAGGTGGAGCCACATCAGAACTAGAAAGAGGCTTTTTCAGTAAATAACACAATCTCAGGGTCACAGTGTAACCTGCAACAGGGAGGGTGGGGGAGCAGAGCAGTGCGGCAGTGCATGTGCTATGGAGAGAGAACTGGGAATGTGATGGTGGTGACAGGTGTAAGACAGGGCTGAGGTCAACAGTGGAGCAGGTTGTTGCCAGTGTGGTCAGTGGGATGTGTGCAGCAGCCTGGACCTTTGCAGACACAGACTCAGCCCCTGAACATACCACCCAGAGAAGGGCTGGTCACTCAGTATTTGACAGTAAGGCTGTGTTTACAGTCTGTAGTCAAAATGATGATGTAGCCAGATATTTCCTTCACTGCACCTGTACATTCTTGGTTTGATGGTATGTGGCTATACTGAAAGTAACTCTCTCTTACTATCTTGAAGGTGCAAGTCACTGTGAACAGAAGGTCTCATAACTGATCTGCAGGGCAGGCCAAAAGGACACATGCACAGGTTTCTGAACAAAACTTCTACATGAAACTTTCCAAGGAACTACAGACCTTTGGGACATGTTTAAATTTTTAATGACATTTGTGTGTGTGTGTGTGTATTCATGCCATGGCATGCTATGAAAGTTAAAGGACAGCTTGCATTAATTGGTTCTTCTACTGAGTTAGTCCTAGGGATTGAACTTGGGTTATTCTGGCCACGAATAAGGGTCTTTAGTTGCTGCAGCATCTTGATAACCCTGCAACTTTCAAGGGGGAGGTGAGAGAGGGTGGGCATAGGGCCACTGGTATATCCCCGGAGCTTGCTGTGTAGACAAGACTAGCCTTGAACTCCCAGAGATCTGTCTGCCTCTACCTGCCAAATGCTGGGACTAAGGGCACATTCCACCACACCCAACCTCTTAGGCTCTTTTTTTTTCTATATTCTTTGTTTACATTCTAAAAGCTTTCCCCTTTTCCAGTCCCCCCCTCATATGTCCCATAAGTCGTCTTCTCTCCATCCATTCTCTTATCTTTCCCCCTCCCTTTTCTCTGTCCTGGTACTCCCCTACAATGCTGGATCAAGCCTTTCCAGGATTAGGGCCCTCTTCTTCCTTCTTCATGGGAATCATTTGATATGCTAATTGTGTCTTCAGTATTCAGAGCTTCAGGACTAATTAATATCTACTTATCAATGATTGCATTCCATGTGTATTCTTTTGTGATTGCGTTACCTCGCTTAGGATGATATTTTCCAGTTCCACCCATTTGCCTAAAAAAAATTCATGAATTCATTGTTTTTAATTGCTGAATAGTACTCCATTGTGTATATATACCACATTTTCTGTATCCATTCCTCCATTGAGGGATATCTGGGTTCTTTCCAGCTTCTGGCTATTATAAATAAGGCTGCTACGAACATAGTGGAGCATGTGTCCTTATTGCTTGCTGGGGAATCCTCTGGGTATATGCCCAGGAGAGGTATAGCAGGGTCCTCCAGAAGTGTCATGTTCAGTTTTCTTAGGAACCGCCAGACTGATTTCCAAAGTGGTTGTACCATCTTACAATCCCACCAGCAGTGAAGGAGTGTTCCTCTTTCTCCACATCCTTGCCAACACCTGCTGTCTCCTGAGTTTTTAACCTTAGCCATTCTGACTGGTATGAGGTGAAATCTCAGGGTTTTTTTGATTTGCATTTCCCTAATGGCTAATGATGTTGAGCATTTCTTAAGGTGCTTCTCGGCCATCCAAATTTCTTCAGGTGAAAATTCTTTGTTTAGGTCTGTACCCCATTTTTTAATAGGGTTATTTGGTTCCCTGGGGTCTAACTTCTTGGGTTCTTTGTATATATTGGATATTAGCCCTCTATCAGATATAGGGTCTTAGGCTCTTTTTAATAAGGTATATCATTCCAATGACAGTTCTAATAGTGTGTTGGCAACGAATTTCTGGAGTAGGGTAGAAGGCAGTCCTCTTTGTAGCATCTGCCAATTTCTGAGCTATGGATAATTCTTTCATCACCAATGAAAGCTACCAATGGCTCACGGAATTTCTAAAAAATTTAACAAGGAGTTCCTGTGATACACAACAAATTTTCTCACATCATTGAACCTGTTGTGACTTGCCTGTAAGGAAAAGAACATGTGACTCTTGATTGCCTGAGTAGTCTCTTGATTTTCAAAACGTGCTTCCCCACCAGCCTGCTGCCCTGCCCTGAAGTATGTCTTAAGGGCTCAGGCAGGCAATAAGATGACCCATGGAAAACTACTCAGACTCCCCTTTTGCCAATTCCTTTCAATTTAATGCTGTACGTGATGTCACAATCTGGGCTGGGAGCTGTTGTTTCAAATTGATTCTCTAAACTCATGGCACAAAATGCATGCATTGAACATTCTTAATTTTTTGCCAGCAGCACATGGAAGTGACTTTGAATATACCTCTGTACTAGAGAAGGAGGGTACAAAGGACACACATGGAAGAAACAGTCCCCATACCTACCTCTACCCTCTTTCTTCTTCATGGAGTTTTAACAGCATTGTGTTGTTGTTTTTGGGGTTTTTTGTTGTTGTTTTTGTTTGTTTGTGGGGGTTTTGAGTGTGTGGTTGTTGCTTTTGTTTTTGGAAAGCCTTCTGCAGGCTCTTTCCAAATGGCCCAGAGAGACTAAGAACAAGAAGCGATCAGAAGCAACCACTACTATACACTAACAGCGTTTGGATAACCTTAATAAAAAGGATATTTTTTTAAACAATAGGGATCAGGTTCTAGGGCTTAATAAGATTTTACCCAGGTAACTAAAACTTTTCTTACCTTTCCAATATATGAGAAATCTACTCGTGGCTGATTTTCAGGGAAGTTTGGAGAAAGCTAGGCAGTAACCTGACTCCTCACTTCTATCAATCTGCCCTCATTTGTCCTGTAACCCTGCACATATCCTGTTTCTAGTCAGGCCTGGCAATATGACCTTTCAGTCCCAGAAGCTCAAAATGTTGATCATTACTAATTTCATATCTACATTGCCACCTAGTTGCAGAGTGCCTTAATATGCATTGATAGGCAGGAGACACTAGAACAGGGAGAACATGTAAAGGAAGTATTAAACAAAGACATTCATCTCTTTCCCACAATGGCAGTTACATATACCACAATGACAGTTATATATACCACACGGAGGCCAAGAAAGGATTTCGGGTGACTTTGAGAAGTCTTAGTTTTGATCTGTCAAATTCAGCTCTTTGCTGGTATACTTGCAAAGACGTAAAACAGATGTTCACAATTTCAATGAAGTTATAGGACCACCCCTGAAAGAATACAGCCAACAAAAAATCTGAAAAGGGGGAAAACACATAGCCATAGGGTCTTCTTCAGAAATTCATGGGAATGTATGCTTAAGCAAAGTAATGTTAAATTTGAGTAAGTACAGAACTGGATTTATCAAAAATGGACATCTGGAATCCTTGCCTGAAACCAAAGTCTGTCTTGGAGAAGGGTTTTGTGTTCCTCGGGCACTGTCTCCCACAGTCTGCACAGTGGGCAGCGTGTTTCTGGCCAGCTTCTCTGCTTTTTATTAATTCCCCAAAGAAAAGAAAACATTTTGATTTTGAGCTAGAACAGCTTCCTCTTTTGCTTCTCCTTTTTGAGGTTTATCACATCGAACTAAACAAGGCCACCACTGGTTCATCACATTGAGAGTTATCTGAACAAGAAAGTCAAAAAGGTGTAGAGTGCACAAGCTTACATTTACAGGTCCTTGTAAAAATGACCCAGCTCGCTCTGTTGACCGACATCACTGCCTGCTAGGGAGATCTATTCTGGCTCAGCCAGTCTTCTCAGATTACCCCAAATATACCTGCCATTCCAGCTAGAGTTCACACTGTTCCCTCTCCTCTTGTTTGGAAATGTGCCTTTTCTGACCTAGTTTGTGCCTAATTCTTTTTTCATCTTTGACTCTGAGCGTGTAGTCTCCAGGTTATGAACCCTTCCTGCCTCTGTCTCCCCCCAATCATCACCCCATCCACATGGCTATCTGCCTCCTGAGACTTCATATTTGGTCATTCCCCATTAGTTTTCCAGCCATGCCAAAAGAATCCTTAAGGCAGAAACCAGATCTTATTATAGCAATATTTTTACATTCCTTAGAACCTTGCAAAAAAAAAAAAAATGAGTTCATCAGAAATGGTCAGCAAATGTTGCTCTACTGAGGACAAGAAAATACTGAGGGTCAGAGAGGTCAAAAGGTTTGCCTAAGGACAAAAATTTAATAAAGCTGGACCCGGCATCCACATCCATTCTTCAACTCACAGGTCTCTGGGGATATTTTCCCCCATATGAAGTCTCAGGTTTAGTTTTGGATTTTCCAAGACTTAATGAATTCATACTGAGTTGGCTCAAGCAACTTAACTCAGTAATGACTGTTAAAAGTTGACTTTATTGAACAGCTGCCTGCCATGCCCTGGCATCTGCAAAAGTCCTACAACTGTTGTCTGTGGCTCTTCTTTAAGCCAGAAATCTCACCTGCTCCAGCCACGGTTTGCTTTGCTCTCATTTACACATAGACATTCCACTAGCTTACAGAAAGCTACTACTTCCAAGAGATAGGAGTCATTTGGGGACTCAGCTAGAGTTCATTTTACTACATCCACTTTAGAGACTATATAAGACGAACTGAATTTTTTAAGATGACAACCATTTTAAGGGTATACACAGAATTAGAAGTAAATGACATACTCACAGAACAAATGAAAGAAAAATGTCCTAGAGGAGTACCCGTCATAGCACCTAAGCTTCTGTCTTCTCTGCTTTCCCATAACCTCAGGGTGAACTGGACTCCACTTATATTCTTCACTGAGAGAAAACTTAGAGAAAACAGTCTTAGACATTTTGACTAACAATATACAGGAAAAAATCTCTATTCCAGAAAAGGATTTGGCTTTACAGTTCCCTACAAACATCTGGATTTCCTCTGCCCATCATAAAAAAGCACCAAGTATGCAAATTCTCTCAACTTACTTGGGGGAAGTAGTAGAATATCATGACTTTGGGGTATACTTACTCAGCCTGTTTGATTTATGGTTTAAATGAAATATCCCCCCCACTTCCCCCATTTGGGAAGAATTAGGAAATGTAGCTTTGTTGGAAGAAGTTTGAGGGTCAGGCTTGAGGTTTCAAATGCTTCCCACTATTTCCAATGAGCTCTCGTCCTCCTGCTCTCCATTACAGATATGAGCTCTCAGCTGTTTCTGCCATCACGGTGTCTGTCACACTGCCATCATTCAGTCTAACTCTTTGGAACTACAAGCCCAATTAAACACTTTTTTTTCCAAGTTACTCTGTTCATGGTTTTTTATCACAGCAGTAAAAAAAAAGAAATTAAGACAGATTTTTGGAAATTTCCTTTCAATATAAGGGCCATGAAATTCCTGGTTCCAACTTCTACTGGTTGCACAAATGTGAGTCAACTAATAACATTTGATGTTTATCTCAATTTTTTCAGTTTACATGGTGAAAAATCTATATGTATTCTGCTTTGAGTTTGGAATTTTGGTCTTTGCTTGGACTAGCAGTATGCAACAGCATACTTTCTTACAAAGTTGGCTTTAGCAATGCAGGAGCTCCCAAACCATTGGGCATGCACATGTAGAGCCACCTGGCAGCTTTCAGCATGCTCTATGTCAGAGATAGATTATTCCCTAGATTAAATGCATATAACACACTTTCCATTTATAATGGGTTTGGAGACATAACACAATCATAAACAGTGCTTCTTATTGAGCCTTCATCCTGACAAGCCTGGAAAGAAATTTTCCATTGGCACAAACAAGATGCCCTCTCCTCTTCAGTGGTTAGTTGTGCTAGTACTTCTGTTTAGAAAGTGATCCTGAGCAGAGGCCAACTCTGGCTGCTAGGTGAGGAATTTTAGGCAGTTTTTGGTCACACAAGCCTCTGAGAACCTCTTCTTCCCCCATCCCCTGTCCTTTCAGTTTCCCTAAGACCATCTCTTATTTTTTCAATTAAATTCATAAAATTTATTTTAAAATATACAACTCAGTATTGACATTTTTTAAGTCATCAAAATAATTTATAATAGTTAAATGCCTCTTAAATATACATGATGTCTTCTGAAGCTAAAGGTAATATGCACTCGGTTTTTAAAATCTATTTGGGTTTCCTCTTTCATGACTTCTGCCTGTTGATCAAGGTTCTCCTGTATTTCTTTAAGTGATTTTTGCATTTCCTCCTTATTGGCTTTTGTATTCTCCTGAATTTCTTTCAATGATTTTTGTGTTTCCCTTGTAAGGGCTTCTAATTTTTGATCCATTTTCTCCTGAATTTCTTTAAGTATTTCCTTCATGTGTTCCTGTACTAGCATCATGACCAGTGATTTTAAATCCAAATCTTGTTTTTCTGGTGTGTTGGGGTATCCAGGACTTGCTAATGTTGGAGAATTGGGTTCAGATGCTGCCATAATGCCTTGGTTTCTGTTAGTAATGTTCCTACGTTTGCCTTTAGCCATCTGGTTCTCCCAGGAGTTAGATAGTCTTATTGTCACTGGCTGGAGCTTCAACCTACTGTGGATCTTTAAGGTTATTTCTGCAACACTGGATGACTGGGTTTCTTCTGGCACAGATTATTGATATGCTGGCTTCCTCTTCTGTGCCTTTGGAGCCCTTCTCAATCTTGCCTCAAGCAATGCTATACTTAGGTTGTCAAGGTCAACCAGGTGTTCTCTGTCTGCTCTATTATGGAGGGAAGAAGTTGTGGTGGGGGTCACTCCCTCTGTTGATTCTCACATAGGACGCAGTTCCTACGATGGACTGGCTTGCAGATGAACCACCTATGTGCTCAGTTCCTGAGTGCAGGCAGACCCCTGGTGGTTTGCACCACCAGAAATCTAAAGCTCAGGGTGTTACAGTACCTAGAGATCCTTTTGTGTCCCTGCAGACAGCAGTTTGGCCGTGGGGCTTCTCTCCTTCTACTGCTTCCTGGGCAGGACACAGGCCCTGAGCCAGGTGGGCAGGCAGACAAAAGCCGCCTAGGTGCTCAGTTCCTGAGTGCAGGCAGACCCCTGGCGGTTTGCACCAGAAATCTAAGGCTCAGGGTGTTACAGTACCTAGAGATCCTTTTGTGTACCTGCAGACAGCAAATATGGCTGCGGGGCTTCTCTCCTTCCACAGCTTCCCGAGCCCTAAAATCTATTTGGAACATTAAACATGATAGCAGCAGAAAATATTCTCTTGTAATGTCCTCTATGAAAGGAAATTGTGACAAGTTCCTGATCAGACAGAAACCATTCCATCTTCAAGGGATAGTACGCAGCATAACTGTGGCTTCATAGAACGAATTGGGTAATGCTCCTTCTGTTTCTATTTTGTGGAATTATTTAAAGAGTATTGGTATTTGGTCTTCTTTGAAAGTCTGATTGAATTCTGCATTAAGCCCACCTGTCCCTGGGCTTTTTTTTTTTTTTTTTTTTTTTTTTTTTTTAGTTAGCAGACTTTTAATGACTTCTTCTGTTTCTTTAGGCATTATGGGACTGTTTAGATGGTTTATCTGATCCTGATTTAACTTCGGTATTTGGTATCTATCTAGAAAATTGTCCATTTCATCCAGATTTTCCAGTTTTGTTGAATATAGTCTTTTGTAATAGGATCTGATGGTTTTTTTTTTTAATTTCCTCTGTTTCTGTTGTTATATCTCCATCTTTATTTCTGATTTTGTTAATTTGGATACTGTCTCTGTGCCCTCTGGTTACTCTGGATAAGGGTTTATTTATCTTGTTGATTTTCTCAAAGAACCAGCTCCTGGTTTGGTTGATTTTTTTTGTATAGTTCTTTTTGTTTCTGTTTGGTAGATTTCAAACCTGAGTTTGATTATTTCCTTCTGTCTACTCTTGTATATATTTGCTTCTTTTTGTTCCAGGGCTTTCAGGTGTACTGTAAGGCTGCTAGTGTATGCTCTCTCCAGTTTCTTTTTGGAGGCACTCAGAGCTCTTGAGTTTTCCTTTTAGCACTGGTTTCATTTTTGGATATGTTGTGCCTTCATTTTCATTAAATTCTAAAAAGTCTTTAATTTCTTTCTTTATTTCTTCCTTGACCAAGTTATCACTGAGTAGGGTATTGGTCAGCTTCAATGTGTATGTGGGCTTTCTGTTGTTTTTGTTGTAATTAAAGACCAGCCTTAATCCATGGTGATTTGATAGGATGCAAGGAATTATTTCAATCTTCTTATATCTTTTGAGGGAGGACTGATTGTTTTGTGACTAATTATATGGTCAATTTGAAGAAGGTACTGTGAGGTACTGAGTAGAAAGTATATTGTTTGTTTTAGGATGAAATGTTCTATAGATATCTGTTAAATCCCTCTGGTCCATAACTTCTGTTAGTTTCACTGTGTCTCTGTTTAGTTTGTGTTTCCATGATCTTTTCATTGATAAGAGTGGGATGTTGAAGTCTCCCACTACTATTGTGTGAGGTGTAATGTGTGCTTTGAGGTTTAGTAAATTTTCTTTTATGAATGAGGGTGCCCTTGCATTTAGAGCATAGATGTTCATTGAGAGCTCTTCATGAGACATTTTTCCTTTGATGAGTATGAAGTGTCCTTTCTTTTCCTTTTTGATAACTATTGGTTGAAAGTCTATTTTATCCAATATTAGAATGGCTATTCCAGCATGTTTCCTGGGACCATCTGCTTGCAAAATTGTTTTCTAGCCCTTTACTCTGAGGTAATGTCTGTCTTTGACACTGAAGCCCTGTTGACTATCCTGCGAACATTCAGTAATGAAAAATAACATATGTAATGACTAATTTTATTTTGTTATTGTTGTTGTTTCTTCTGTTAAAACAGCTGTAACTAGAAAGCTTGAAAAGTTGTTAATAGTCATATGCATATTTTTAATTAACTTTTTAAAAATTGTATTTGTATAAATAATTGTAAAATTTAAGTTAGTAGAATTTAGAAAAGAAACAATTTTAAGCAATTGTAAGCCATGATATATATATATATATATATATATATATAAATTAAAAGATTGATTTTTAACATTTTAAAAATAGCAGCTACAGCATCCAACTCAATTATCTGTCCTGAAATAAGGGGAAACTCAAAAGAATAAACATATGATCTAATTATATGTACTTTATTCCCACAGTAGATGCATTTTTTGTGGGATTATGTATAGAGATATAAAAGCATGTATGGAAACAATTTTTAACAATTTATCTTTTAGATAACAATTATTAATTTTGTCAAAAAAGGCTTTCCATATAACAATTAATAATAATCAATTTGATTGCTGTTTAAAATAAGGAATAGTGTCTGGACGAGCGCTTTTTCAGAGAACTAGATTCTGGAAGAAGGAGAATTCATTAATCATAGACCAGTAGTTAATGGCAGTAACTGAACACCCCCCCCCCCTGACCAAAAGTTGCATAGTAATCTATAAAACAATTATTTACTCTAGCTCATGTTTTCTTTTTTCTTTTTTTTTAAATATTTTTATTTTCTATATTCTTTGTTTAAATTCCAAATGATTTCCCCTTTCCTGGATCCCCCCTCCCCATATGTCCCACAAACCTTCTATAAACCTTCTTCTTTCCATCCATTCTCCAATCACCTCCCTCCTTTTTTTCCTCTGTCCTTATATTCCCCTCCAATGCTAGATCAATCCTTTCCAGGATCAGGACCTTCTCCATACTTCTTCATGGGAGTTATTTGTTATGCGATTTGTGCCTTGGGTATTCAGGGCTTCTGGGCTAATTAATATCCACTTATCAGAGATTGCATTCCATGTGTATTCTTTTGTGACTGGGTTACCTCACTTATGATGATATTTTCCAGATCAAACCATTTGCCTAAAAATTTTGAGAATTCATTGTTTCTAATTGCTGGGTAAGCCCATGTTTTCTTATCTATGGTTCCTTCCTCTGGGAACCAGGGACAATTTGCCTAGCAAAATACTTAAGACCCTAAGTACTTTTCAAAGAAGTACCTAAGATCTCCTTTTCTTAACCCAGCCCCTCGTGTCTTGAGCCTTAAAACAGGCTGAATAATTCTTGTCCCATGGGGTGTCACCTTCTGAGACGTTGTTGCCCTGGATATTTTCCCCTGGCCAAGCACCTGAGGGTCAACCGTACCTTGACCTAATCTGCTCCGGGAGCTGTACACAACTCTTTCCCTTTTATTCCCCCTACAGCCTCCTTCCTCTTAATTGCTCCATGGGTACCTCACTGTTGGGCACCAGAGTGTCCTGACCCAAAGGGCAGTCAACAGGGTCCCCGGAACTACCTAAGAGGAAGGTGAGAGAGAAGAGACACGAGAAGATGAACAGCAAGTCTAATTCTGATCAAGCTGTCAAATTTTATTTTTTACACAAGCCAATTTAAAGGGAAGCTCACAAGGTTTGGGAGGGGTAAAGAGGGAACAATCTCAGGGGGTTGGCATCATTTCTAAGGAACAGTTTCTCATAATTTCTGGGTAAGGCCAGTTATTGCTGCTGGAATTTTGGTATGATAAAGGGGGTCATGAGGAGGTGAGGTGGAAAGGGGTTGCTATAGTAACCTATGCACAGATGAGCTTCAAAAGGAGGGGGGTTGGAGATCTACATAAGAATGGCTCCTGGCATGGAGATCTAAGTGAGAATGACTCCTGGTATTGAGATCTCCTGGCATCAGATCTAGGTGGGGATGGTTCCTGGTATGGAGAGTTCTTGGCATTGAGATCTAAGTGAGGGTGGCTCCTGGCACTGAAGTGCATTTCTTGTATGCAGCTAAATGCTTGGTCCTGTTTACATATCCAGCCTGTTAGTCTATGTCTTTTTATTGGGGAGTTGAGTCCATTGATGTTAAGATATATTAAGGAATAATGATTGTTGCCTCCTGTTATTTTTGATGTTATTTTTATGTTTGTGTGGCTATCTTCTTTTGGGTTTGTTGAAAGAAGATTACTTTCTTGCTTTTTTTTAGGGTGTAGTTTCCCTCCTTCTGTTGGTGTTTTCTATCTATTATTCTTTGTAGGGCTGGATTTGTGTAAAGATATTACATAAATTTGGTTTTGTCATGGAATATCTTGGTTTCTCCACCAATGGTAATTGAGAGTTTTGCTGGGTATAGTAGCCTGGGCTGGCATTTGTGTTCTCTTACAGTCTGTATAGCATCTGCCCAGGATCTTCTAGCTTTCATAGTCTCTGGTGAGAAGTCTACTGCAATCCTGATAGGTCTGCCTTTATATGTTATTTGACCCTTTTCTCTTACTGCTTTTAATATTCTTACTTTGCTTTGTGCATTTGCTGTTTTGTCTATTATATGATGGGAGGAATTTCTTTTCTGGTCCAAGCTATGAGATGTGATTTTTAAATCAGAGTCTTGCTTTTCTGGTGTGTTGGGGGTATCCAGGACTTGCTGTGGTGGAAGAACTGGGTTGTGATGATGCCAAGTAGCCTTGTTTGTGTTGCTTATCTTCTTGCCATTACCTTTCGCCATCTGGTTATCTCTGGTACTTGTTGGTTTTGCTGTCTGACTGTGCCTTGTCCTATCTGCAAGCCTTTGTGTCAGTACTCCTGGGAGACCAATTTCCTCCTGGAGGAATTTTGGCATGGAGAGCTGTGGTACAGGGTCAGCTCCAGAGTGCAGACAGAAACTTGAAGTATCCTTTTCCTTGCTGTTCCTTGGTTGCTGTGTCCCAATGGCCCTGGGCAGGTCCCTTTTTGGGCCAGAAATTTCTGCAGAAGTTGTGGTCTTACTTGTGCTCACAAGTGTGTCTGCACTCCTGGGAGACCAGCTCTCTCCTGGCAGTATTTGGGTATGCAGAGCTGTGGCACAGAATCAGCTCCAGGCACACATGGAAACTGGAAGCAAGGCCATCTCTTATCAAATAAATGTAGTCTTGTGTAACTACTTAGAATATATTTTTGACTCAAGGGGATGAGAAAGGACAGAGACCAACTTTCTAGACTACAAATAAAAAGCAAATTGAATTCATTTACAACTTCTAAATAGCCTCTTTGTAACAACCAAGCCACCTCTAATTAAGTCTAAAATAATGATCTCCTATGGGCGGTACTTTATTGATTACACTTAGCTCAATGCTAATCAATCATTCCAGCTAGTATTTCTGCTTCAGGCTGAAGCCAATGAGCCCGGCCTCATAATACTTTACAAAATATGTATAAATGGTGATGATAATGGAAGCTTGGAGTATTATGAAGTACAAAGTCTGTTACCAGAGGTTTTTGATAGATTTCTATGTGACCCATTCACATTCAGGTTGTTTGGCCAACCTAGCTTATGGTCTGCAAACACAAGGAGTCTTTGCATTCATAAAAGTGAAGACAATACAGTCTGTTTCCTACTAAATTTCCAGTAATGCTCTCAGAGTCTGAGGAGTTGCTAAATGAAGTAGCTAGCCATAACTGCACAATAAACTACCTGAAACTATGACTGAACACAACCTCCAATTTCTTAGACCATAATTTGGGAGACTGATGTGTGGCTGGACTCAGTTCCTGATTCATCTGCTTTTGTCACCAGAGCTCATTCCTATATGTGATGATATCAGCAAACATGAGGCCACTTGAGTGTTAGATGTCATTCAATGATCTTTGCCAAAAACAAAGCATATTTCTCTATGTGTCTCTCGTTTGGCTAGCCTTGATTTAATCCAAGAACCCCTAGAGAAAGCAAACACTCAACAAAGTGCTATTCCAATCATAGTTTGTATCATCTTTAATCTTGTCCTGGTGGTTAAAGCAAAGCACATGGCTCAACTCTGTGTCCTTGTGAGACAAAGACATGGGTATAGGAGGCTAGAACAAATTACTGCCAATAACCGCAACAGCCTACCATAAGGGATAAACTAGTAGCGTTAAAGCACACTCACATTTCAGTTACGTTGTATAAGACAAAGATTGAGTCCTTACCTATCTTTCATTGTAAAACTAGCATCTCTTATCTACTACTGTGCTGGATAGTTTTCTGTCAACTTGACATAAGCTAGAGTCATTTGAAAGATGAGAGCCTCAATTAAGAAAATGCCTCCATAAGACAAGGCTATAGGTAGGCCTGTAAGGTAGTTAGTTTATTAGTGATTGATGGGGGAGGCCCCATCCAATTGTTAGTAGTGCCTCCCCTTGGCTGGTAGTCCTGAACTCTGTAAGAATACAGGCTGAGAAAGCCATTGGGAACAAGCCAGTAAGCAGCCTTCTCCGTGGCCTCTGCCTTATGTTCTGCCTCCAGGTTTCTCCCCTGCTTGAGTTCCTGTCCCAATTTCCTTGATGATGAACAGTGATATGAAAGTATAAGCCAAAAAAGCCCATTCCTCCCCAAATTTCTTTGGTCGTGGTGTTTTGTCACAGCAATAGAAACCCTAAGATACTACTATATACCAAGAAACCTTGGATAATGTATTTTATGACTTACATAATCCACACAATCATCCAAGTTGTCCTATACATACCAAAGCTAAGATCTAAACAACTCATTGGAGAGCAAACTAAGGTTCTTAACAGTCTTGTATATAACTCCCCATCTTATAAACTAATGCTTGTACATATAAAACAAAAATCATGGTTTGACAGAGCCTTTCCAAGCTCCTGGCAGATGTATCTCTTTCCAAGGGATGTTTCTTCCTTAGGGGCTCAATAGTGAAGACAGTGAAAAAGGCTGTTTTGCCCTTAGGCATCTTTTGAAATGGAGGAGGTGAGCCCAAGGGAAAAATGGAAGCCAGGATATCTGTAAGGTCCTCTGCTAGGATAGAGCTCTGCTATAGGCTTGCCTGAGGATGAAGGTAGTACTGTCAAAACTGAGTCCTTAAAAATGTGTTTTCAGGAGATCTAATCCAGCTCCAACATGTCCTTTTATCATGGACAGTTAAGAAAGCCCAATGGAATACTATGGGTTAAATGTATCCTATAAATTTTGTGCTTTAGAAATTTAACCTCCTAGATCATGTTAATGGTATTGGAAGGTAAGAAAGTCATGGTTCATCCATTCATAAGTTAATGGAGTAGTGGGTTACCATGGAAATGGAGGTTTCCTAAAAGCCATCGCTCCTGGTTCATCTGTTCTGCCACATTATGTCATTTGCTTTATTATGATACAGCAAGAACACTATGCTGAAAGCTCAACAGACCCATGCTCTTGGGTGTGGCTTCTAGCAGCCTGAGCCAAAATACACTACTTTTCCTTAAAAATCATCCCATATATTATTATTCTGTTACAGCAGCAGAAAGTAGACCAAGATACCATGACAGTCAAAGAGTATGGAAGGTTAAAAAAACAAAAAGCAAACAAAAAAACCTCCAAACATTGGGAACGTGTGGATTATAGTACAAAAGAAAAAAAAAGTATCAGTTTCCATGATTTACCAGTAGAGAGAAAGTAAGTGTTGCATAACAGACCACCAAAGAGGACCTCCCCTAAGGTGAGCCCATGGCATCTTCTCAGTCTTCTCCCAGAAGTGGCCTGAAATATTAAGCACGAAGTATTGTTAAGACCCTGCCTGGGTCTAGAAGCACAACAAATGTGTCACCTTAATCTACTGTACTTTAAGGTGTTTGACTTCATCATCTTCTTATGATTTTATTGCAGTTCTGGAGGGACTGTGATGAAGGAAAGGGACAACCAACTTTTATTTTGTAGGTAAAGGTGTTAAGCTCAGTGGATAACTTACTTCCCTAAATAACTTAAATGTCGGCAGCTTAGAGGAGAAATAGTTGTACTTTCTCTAGAGTAATTTGTTTTATTTTCCTTCACAATTTCTCCTGTGTTTGGCTTTCCTTGGATTCCCTGGATTCCTACAGAATTAGAGGCAACATGCATTTCTAAGCATCTGCCTCCTCACTCCAGCCCCTGCAGCCACAAATAGGTCTCCAAAAAATGATACCTGGTGTGGCTTTTTGTAGCCAGGATGGGGCCTTTGAGAATCAACACAGCTCGAATTTCTTGCTTCTATTTTCAGAAATACTGTTGGATACTTCTCAAATAATTAATTATTGAGCAAATTGGCCTGAAGGAGAGATTGAATATTATATGTGTAGGGCCTCTCTGACTATCAAGTGCTGTCACTCAAAAATGTCTCACTGTCTTCCTGTGCAAGTAAGAAAACTGTATATTCCTTGGTAAAACCCAAGAAATGCCATTTCTTAGTGTTCCATTTTTAAATATTCTCACCTTTAATACTAGCCCTCCTCAAAGTCCCTCAGCTCATCTTCTTCAAGATGCATTGCTTTATTGAAATTCCAGTTATCTTCCTCATAGAGAAGTCTTGCCCATTCATGCAATTCAGATGGGGTGCAGTGGGGCAAGCAATGCTCCTCTTCAATCTTTCCAAAGCATTCAGTGAAATTTCATTAGTCTAGTATCTCAAGCAAAAAAAAAAAAAAAAAATCCCCGAATTCATCAATGACTTTCTTCCTCACACCCTCCATGCAGTTCTTCTGTAGCAACATAACTGGTAATTCAGCCATTTGACCACTCTAGTCAAAGCATGACTAGTCAAGGCTTAATGCCTTTATAGTATTCATTTTCCCTAGTCACATAACATCACATACCATAGTTTGTAATCCACACTGGGCTTCCCTAAACTTGAAAATCTATAAAAACTGAGACATCCCCAAATCTAAAAATTGCAATGCATATGTCAATATGACAGTGGAAAATTTCTCATCTAATCTTGTGTGACTGGTCATATAGAACACAGGTACATTAAAAAATGGTTAGTACATGTCTCCAGGCTCCATAAATAAGGTGGTTATTTAACACAAGTTCAAGTGTAGTCTTTGGCTCCATCCTCAAGATATGTCATTAAATACATATACAAATGTTCCAAAACTGAAAAACAATTTAAATAATCTGATCTTCAGAATTGTGAGGAAGGTATCCTCATCATGTTTTTATTTCTATGGTACCAGTTAATCTTCAAGGACATATCCCATCATTTATGTCTCATTGCACAATAATACTGCTACTTTATGTGTGGAAGGCACTTTTCAGTTAATACATTCTCCAATATTGTCCATCACTATTCCATAGATGAAGACAGAGATTTAGAATGGTTCTCCAACAAAGCCAAGACTATAGATGTTCTATATGAAAGAGGAAAACAGAAGAGCTACAAGTTCATTACCTCATCACTGCTAAAAATACATCTTTATCCTTTCTGAACAGGAATAGAAGAAAGTTTGGAAGTATCCATACACTTCCTATATGGCCAATTTTTAACCTTGCTTCTACTTAGATATGTAATCTCAAAATGAGAAGCAAGGCAAGATAGCAGTGTATTAATTTAATTAGCACTGTGACCAGAAAATATCTTTAGTCCTCAAAAAGAGATAAATAAGGTTTTTATTTTTCTCCAGGATATTTCATAACTGCCTATCACTAAAAGCAATATAAATTTCTGTCAGAAGGAAATAGAGGTATAAATTGCGGTATAATCATCTAATGGAAGTGTGCAAAACAATGATAATACATACAAATAAATACTTGCTACATGAAAGAATGTAGATAATTCTACCAAGATGATATTAAATGAATGAAACAAGACCCAAAATAATGTTTTAGATATAAAAGAAATATATTGTGATGGCTAACAGAATACTGGTTATCTTCACCTAGGTAAGAGGGGTATCAATTATGAAAGTGTATGATGGACTACATTAAGGTATTGGTAATTTTATGTACTGACATTCAACAAAGTATAGCCATGAAGTAAATATGACCCAATACCTGATTCTATACATAAGTTTTGATTACAACCAAGACTCATACCTCCATTAGCATATGATCTGTAGATGATTTTTTATGCCTAAATCATTGAATCTCAAAAGAAAAACATTGCTGATCTTTGCTCTATAGGATCCGAATAACAATGTGCATAGTTACTGTCTTAGTCAGGGTTTCTATTCCTGCACAAACATCATGACCAAGAAGCAAGTTGAGGAGGAAAGAGTTTATTGAGGTTACACTTCCATGCTGCTGACTAAAGGAAGTCAGGACTGTAACTCAAGCAGGTCAGGAAGCAGGAACTGATGCAGAGGCCATGGAGGGATGTTCCTTACTGGCTTGCTTCCCCTGGCTTGCTCAGCCTGCTCTCTTATAGAATCTAAGAACACCAGCCCAAAAGTGGCACCACCCACAAGGGGCCCTCCCCACTTGATCACTAATTGAGAAAATGCCCCACAGCTGGATCTCATGGAGGCACTTCCCCAACTGAAGCTCCCCTCTTCGTGATAACTCCAGCCTGTGTCAAGTTGACACACAAAACTAGCCAGTACATTTATGTAGAGGAGAAACTTCAGGAATCCAGGTACATCCACTACTATACTAAACATTAATATTAAGAGGAGGAGCCATAGTAAGGGAGGGAAGGTGAAAAAGAATGAAAGAAACCTTTACAATGCAGAACAGTCACACCATGTATAATAGATGGATAAGAAAAGAGAGCCTATTCGCACCTAATTTTGAGCTACAAGAATGAGAGGAAGAGTAGTGCCTTTTTCCAAATGGTTTTATTCAAACCAGCTATTTGAACCTTTTTGAAATCATAGATGAACTTGAAATTCAATTTGTACTCTCCTACTTTTTAAATATGCAACATAAACAAGTTACTTAATTATCTCTATCCCTCAATTCCCTAACTGTAAAATTGATATTACAATGGTATCTCAGTAGGTTATTATAAAAATTAAGTGTCATAAATATATGTAAAGTACTTAAAGCTCCACTGATAGGGCTTGCAGTATTAATTTAAAAATGTAATAAAAAACATGAAACCATGTTCTTGTCAGAAAAATAAACATAGTCACATTCATGGACGTTAAAACAATCATAAGAGGCATGATAATCCATCCCTCTAGACCTCAGTGGGTCCCAGTTCTTGTTATAAAGGCATTGTCAAGGCATGGCAGGTCCTCAGCTATCTCCAAAGCCCCAAGAATGCTCACGGCTAGTACAGAACATTCCTGTTTAACAGACAACAAACAACAGCCCTGAGGTCTCCTCTATTAGCCAGATGACAAACTGGCATCTAATTGCACAGGCTTCCATGCTAACTTGCCAGATGACAGGATCTAGGGAGCCCTGAAAGGCAAATACTGTGAGGTGAAACCAGTCTTACATCTCAAGCTATGTCCACATGTGGCAGCTACTCCCAAAGTACAGAGATTTAAAGAGTAGAGTTCCCAGGAACAGTGCTAAGACTAAAGCATCTGGGATGGAGTGTCCTAAAATTGATCAATCTCCACTGCCTTGGGGTACTGTTTGTCACTTGCTGGAACATAGCTGGTCTCCCTGGAAGTACCATTTTTGTATTACCCCTGAGCTGCTGGGAAGACACTATTCCAGTCTCTACTAAGCAGGTGAAATGATGCTTTTCCTGGTGTGGTAGGCAGACCTACTCAACATCTAGTGTGAAAAAGACATGAACTGATGTTTGCTGGTATCTGTATTAGAAGGAAGCTGGGGACCTTCCCAGTATTTGAGGTGAGACAGAGCATTAGACAAAGTACAAAGACAGATGATCTCTGGCCTTGTATCCCCCAACCCCACCTCTCTCTCTTGCTGTTCTGGGGAGTCAAAAGCTGATGGCCTCTGGAAATTTAACCCTCTCTTGCTATTTTGTGACTTAAAAGCAGCTGGTTTCTGACAACTGACTCCTGCCATTAGCAGAAGAGGATAAAAAAATAAAGTTAACCACTCAGGCTCTTTGGTCTTCTGACTTGAAGGTCCCTCACTGATCAGGTAAGAGGCTCAGAGTTCATTAAATATTTATGAGCCAGAGAGAAAGGAAGAGAAAGAAAGGAAGAATTCAAGCACACACATAAACACATAGACACACACACTCTGGCCAGGCCCAACCACCTATCACAATTCCACAAGTGTTCATGCATACTTTCATACGTACATGTATACCCACACATGTATATACATGCATAAAACAGGCATATGTATATATACATTTGGCAAATGAGGCTAAGCACCAAATGCCACACATATTCATTTTGTGGATGAGGCAGAACCCTAGATGCCACACTTTATTTCTTCTCTCTGGCCTTTCTACACCCTCTTAGACAAAAAATATATATAAAATTACTTCATAGGTAAAATGTTACACAGAAAAAGGAGTTATAAAAGGATTTTAATAGTAAGTTCAAAGCAGTGTTTTATTCTATAAGGTCATTATAAGTTCAGAGCAACAGTTTTACACAGCCTTTATCATGGTGTACACCTGTGGCTTCATCCTTAGACCTGACCTAGAATGAATGTTTTTCCTTGATCAAAACTTTGTTCCAAGTCTATTTCTCTTCTTAGTGTAATTGTGAAAGCCTGTTATATTCTTTGTTATGTAGCATTTACTTACTATTCTATGAGGAGAGAGCACATTCAATTCTTGATTCCAACTTTATTACTTGTTTCTGGCAAAACAACTAAAATCATCTCCTTAAATTTTCTTCCTAAAATTATTTGGATCAAATTAGGAATTCTATAAAGCCATTAATTCATCTAAACAGCATTAATTTATGAATGTTTATCTTCATGTTGATCTGCAGGAAATTTGCTCAATATGGTGAGCTAATGCCCAGAAATCCTTAGGCTATGTAATACTGGCAAGAAAGGCATATCAGAAAGAAACAATCCTGGGATGAAGCCTCCAAGGACCCTGCATTCTCAGAACTCACCCATCACAGGCCATGCAAAATGGTTGTCCATCTCCAGAAAATTCACTTGTATCCCTTAGTCTTTCCTAGATGGATTCTGACACAAAGAGATGGGTATTTTAACATTCCTTTGCACTGAGGGAGTCAGGACTGACATGGGGACACATGGCACTCCCACTGCAGGAAGAACTGCTGTCTGACTCTAGGAGGGACTGGTGGCAACTGCCTGTGAGAAGCAAGATATTCTCTTGTCCTATTACCATTTTGACACCAAGGAGACAATAAACAAACTATAATTAGAAGCAAGCAAATAATAACAACAAAAACACAGGGAATTTGGAAATTTTACGAGTATTTGAAAACCAAAAAAAAAAAAAAAAAAAAAAAACCCACACCAATTAATAACCATAAATGAAAGAAGAATCAAGATGGAAATTGGAAAATACAGTGATCCAAAATAAAACCACAATACTTCACAAGATAAAAGATGCTGTTAAAACAGTTGTTGTGGAAAAACATAATCACATTTATAAACACAGACACCATAAGGCTGAAACATAAACCAAATGGGTAGGGCACATATAAACATTACAATAAATCAATAAGGTGACAGACCTTTCAACAAATAGGCAAACTTTCAACAAATAGGCAAACTTTGGGTTATCCTAAAGAAGAAAAAGATCACTATAATCCAGGTCACTAAAACAAGGAATGTAAATGGAGCACTAATGTCCAGCTTGAAGCCGGGTCTGCAAGAAGTTAGATAGGATCGTACCAGAAAAATCACAGTTGTCTCCTGAGAGACTGCTTCTTTGCTTTTATGCTTCCTTGGAGCCATAATTGACTTCATCTCTTTGTTCCAGAAACTACAACATCAGGCAACTTTCCCAGTTTCTACACATATGCTCTAATGAAGGATGGATCTGGATCCTGAAAATGTTCCACATTCTTATAATATCACATTCTCTGTGGTCTTGAGCCTCTGCTGCAACACCATACTTAGGAGCTTTTCTAGACAATCAGAGTAAGATGCCCTAAAGGAAAAAAATCAGGGTCTTCTATGGTTTGTCAGGGTTGGAGGAGAAGGATCACCTTCCCCTTGAATATGTAACCCACTTCATAAATAGACCCTAAGCTTTTAAAATCCACAGTACAGAACCCAGCTGCCACTACTCCTGGACAGCCCATTACAAGTTGTCATTGGAGTGTATTTTCTTCTCCTCTACTAAATAAACTTCTGATGAACTTGTCAGGGTCTCTCATATGAATGCTTTTTTTTTTTTTTAATAATGGCAAGAACAGATGAGAAACCTTCCCAAGAAACAAAATTAAAACATGAAATGAAAAATGCTTAGAAAGATAGAAGTTATCAAAACTTAAGAATGCACAGAAAGATGAAGGTAAAGAAAAATATAGTACATATGTATAATGGAGTCTTATTTATCCCCAAAGGACAGAATTGTCTCTTTTCCAATAAATAGACAGAACCTGAGATTGTTAGATTATACAAAATAAACCAGACACAGAAAGACAAATATCACATGTTTTCTCTCAGAACCAAGGTAGATTAATGATAGATAGATGATTGGTAGGTAGGTAAATGTAAGATAGATAGGTACATAGATGCCAAACTGATATGTATGTATATAAGATAAATGATATTCATACATTAAAATGGTAAAATGAACTATACTATTTTGTACACTACTTAAAAACATAAAAATAGGCTGGAAGGATGACTTCACAGTTGAAAGCATATACTGCTCTTGCAGAGGGTCTAAGTTTGTTTTCCAGCACACACATCAGACAACTTCTTTTAACTTTAAGTCAAGAAGATCTTACATCCTCTTCTGGCCTACACAGGCACTGTGCTCATATGCATAAACCGTGTCACAGACACATGTAGAGAAATTTTATCTAGCAACATCACTGATCTGGCAAGAGATCACTTCTGAAGACCTTCTAGCTCTAAGTGGCCCACTTATTGCAGACACACCCTAGATTCGAGTATGATCTGGCTGGAATACAGACATACCCTTAATACACACCTTAAACCCCAAACAATGCAGGTAAAATTAGTTTGTAAAAGGAAGCAGCCATGTTTGAGAGTGACTTCTAATTGAGGGGCAGACAAAGTAACAAATCAAAGAAAGATTTGACAAAGTGAGTTATGCCCAACTGTCATTGGGAGTCAGTGGAGTGAGTGCAGTGTAGTGGAGTTGACAGCAGATCAGCAGAGGCAGTTGAAGAATTGTATTCTCAGAAGAATATGAAGGAGCCAGAAGATTAGAACAAATTGCCAGAGTTAGTTTGAGGCTGAGCAGAGTAATTGAGTAAAAAGCTGAGAGAAAGCAGCCATATTGAATCAGTCAGCTTGGAGAGAAGTTTGAGTCAGAACAGCTGAGTTGAACCAGCTAGCCAGAGTTCAGAAAGGACTAGAAAGAGAACTTAATCAGCACTAAGTCTCAGAGGCTGAAACTTCTTTCTAGGTATAGGTTGCCAAACGAGGCTGGAATACTGTACAGAGGCTAGAAGTTTACAGGCATAGGCATAGGCCTAGGCCTAGGGATAGTTAAAACTGAGACAGACATGTTCTGGGATCAGCCCAAACTATGTATGTGGAAAGTTTGGGTAAAGCTATCATCTCACTACTTCCTCTGGAGAATAAGTTACTTTTATAGACATGGACTTATGTATTCAATAAAAGACAAAAATCCTTAAAGTATGTAAAAATTAAATGTAAAGGAATGCATAGAAAATTTGAATACACCCACAGCCAACTAGCAGACTGAACTGAGAACATCCCAAAATACAATCACTTCATTGGTGAATTTTACCTAACATTTAAAGAAAAATTAATATCAATCTTCCAAAGCCTCTTCCAAAAACAAAAAAAAAAGGGAAAATTATCCCCAGAACACATTACATAACACTAGTATTATACTGACTGTTACCCAGAGCAAGACTATAACTTTGTAAACTGCAAACTAAAGACCCTTCATAAAACAGAAGCAGCAGACAAATAAGATCTCATAGCATTAACCCAGGAATGCAAGGTTCCCCGATCTAGGATAACTATCCCAAGAACAACCATATTTCTAAATAGTAGCAGCGCATAATCCAAAATATATATAATTAATATTAGCAACAAACATAACATATTAGAGTTGGTGAGCAGGTCAAATGATTTTTTCCATGCAAGTCTATCATCTGAGTTTGATCTCTAGAACTTACAGTAGAAGGAGAAGAAAGCAGATTCATAAAGGTTATATTCTGACCTCCATACTCATACCACAGTACAGGCAAAAGTAAGTCTACACACACACACACACACACACACACACACACTAAAATTAAACATTTCTGATAAATTTAATAAAAAATGTACAAGTTTGCACACTCAAGAATGTATAACATCACTGAAACAAAATAAAAAAGACTTAGATATGCTATCTAAGAAGCTTATATAACAAGAAGAAAGCAAGATATCCTTTTTTTCTATGTGGAGATATTATTACAGCTTGGATGGAAATATTCTCTAAATTGATTAATAGTTTCAATGTAATCACTTATTAAGACCACAGCTGGATATTTTTACAAAAATTAACAAACTAACACGCTGGGGAAAATATAAAAGACCCAAAATAATCAAATCAAACAATAATCAAAAGAACTTAGAAAGATAAAAGACCAAAATTAGATGGCTTACACTTCGCAATTTCAGAATTTACTGTGAAGCTACAATAATCAAGAATGTAGTCCCAGCACAAGAATAAGATGCAATTCAAAAATTAAGCCTCCCATTCAGAGTTTGCTTTTTACAATGATGCTAATAAAATTTAAAAGAGAAAGAATATCTTCAAAAATCTGTATATCCACAATGAAAAGAGTAAAACTGAATCCTTACCATATATCATGTTACAAAATTAACTCAGAATAATTCCAAAACCTAAATGGAAGATTTTAAAAACTGAAAATATCACTTGTGTTTTTAGATAAAGCAAGGTACTATGTTAGTTGGTGTTCCCTAGAGCAACATAACTGATGGGATAAAAAATATGTATGTAAGTTATTAAATTACACAATACATTAAAATAGTTAACAACAGTTGTTTCACAGCTGAAAGCCTGAGAACCAGGGAGTTGCTTTGTCCTTGGCTCTGGGTACCTCAGGAGTCAGAGAAGTCCCAAAATCACCATGTCACACTGGAGAGGGCAACAACAACCTGGTAGTTGTTTAACCCACAATGTTGGGTCCCTTAAAGCATATGCTAGGTCCTTCAGTAGTCTTAACCTGGTAGCAAAATCCTTGAGGATTCCCAGAGAGTCATGTGATGTTGGTTCTGATGTCAGCAGCATTAACAACTGGTAAACACTTCAATAGTGAGTGAAGGCCAAGAAAGGCATGGTCTTCCTTCTGACAGGCCATTTTATCTGGGTGCTACCAGAAGACCCACATTTGGTCTTTCCAGATCAGTTAAATCAACCATAATAGCCCTTCATGTCAGTCAGCCCAGTCAGGTGATTCTAAAGTATTGCAAGTTGACATTAAAACAAACCATCACAGGTATGACTAAAACAAACTTCAACAACAGCAATATATATATTATACAAATTGGGCTTCACTAAAATTACAAGCATTTGTACTTCAAAAAAAACTATTAAGAAAGTTAGAAGTCTAGTAACACAAACCTAAAATCTTGTCACATTGGAGAACGAGCCAAGGGGATAATGAGTTCAAGGCTGGCCTGGGTGACCTAGTGAGTTCTACTCTGACCCTAGCCATACCTTATCTCATAATGAATAATAACAATAATAAAGAAGAAAGTGAAAAGAAAAGAAGGCAACCTACAAAATAGGAGAAAAAAATTGTGAACATACATGAAACAGGTTTGTGTGTTAACTAAAGAACTTTCTCAGTCCAGAGATAAAAGAGAAACCCATGTTTTAAATGAGGCAAAGGATATGAACAGGCATGTCGATAAATGATAAATACATTGACAAAAACACTTGTTGATGCATCCTGAGTTTCCATGTTTTCACCAGAGCTGGCTACTAAGCTCTCCTTACAATATCTCACTCCCAGATGCAGATTCTGCTTATTCTTCTCATAAACCAGATGGGAAGGCCTGTGAACAATACCACCATCAAATTCATCACAGTAGCGGCCTCACTTTTTAACAATGGCTTTCATATTATCCTTCCCATCACTGTGAATAAATGTGTGACAAAAACAATGGCAAGGAAAGACTTATTTGGACTCACAGATTGAGAGGATATGATCTGGTACCATAGGAAAGACCTGGTGGTAGGAGTGACTTGTGGCTCTGGCATTGGAGCCTCAAGCATATTTGAACAAATTAGAAAATAGACAGTAGACAGAGGGCCAGAAGCAAGGCTTGCCCCACCTGCTTTCTGAAACTCTGTCACCTGGTGAGCACTGTTCAGACACATAGGGCTGTGGCACTGTTTCACAATGAAAACCTAATACTCAGTCTTTCTTCACTATAATGATGCCTGTGAACACATCAAAAGGAAGGGGGTTATTTTGGCTCACAGACTTGAAGGTTCCCATTTATTGTCGATTGGCTGGTTGCTTTGGAGCCTATGCAGAGGCAGTTTCTCCTGGTGAAAGTGTGAGCAGAAGAAGCTCCACAACTTGTTGCAACTAAGAAGTAAGAGAATGGTCTGAAAGGGGCAGAGTCCCACTATCCCCGTAAAAGCTATTTCTCATGCAGGAACAAGCAGTGGAGCAGAGACTGAAGGAATGGCCAACTAATAATGGGCCCACCTTGAAACCCATCCCATGTGCAAACACCAATCCTTGACACTATTAATGATACTCTTGTTATGCTTGCAGGCAGGAGTCTACAATGGCTGTCCTCTGAGAGGCTCCACCCAGCAGCTGACTCAGACAGATGTAGATACCCACAGCCGAAGAGAACATGGATCTTGGGGACTCTTATGAAATAATTGGAGGAACGATTGTGGACCCTGAAGGGATAGGAACTCCACAGAAAGACGAATAGGGTCAACTAACCTGGACCTTTGGAGCTCTCAGAGACTGAACCACCAACCAAAGAACATACATGGGCTGAACCTAGGGCTCCCTGAGCATATGTAGTAGATGTGCAGCTTGGTCTTTATATGGATCCAGAACAACTGATGTGAGGTTTATCCCAAAAGCTGTTGGCTGTAGGTAGGATATTTTCTTCCAGCTGGGCAACTCTGTCTGGTCTCAGTGGGAGAGGATGACTTCAAAGACTTTATGTGTCAAGGTTGGGAGGATAATTAGAATGCCCCTACCTGCTCAGAGGAGAAGGAGAGGGGGTGGGAGAATGGATTGTTAGAGGGGTAACCAAGAGGGGGATAGGAAGTGGGTTGTAAAGTAAATGAGTTATGAAGAAGAGGAGAAGAAAGAAGAGGGAAGAGGAGGAGGAGGAAGAGAAGAAGGAAGAGAAGAAGAAGAAGAAGAAGAGGAGGAGGAGGAGGAGGAGGAGGAGGAGGAGGAGGAGGAGGAGGAGGAGAAGGAGAAGAAGAAGAAGAAGAAGAAGAAGAAGAAGAAGAAGAAGAAGAAGAAGAAGAAGAAGAAGAAGAAGAAGAAGAAGAAGAAGAAGAAGAAGAAGAAGAAATGAGGAAGACGAAGTTGAAGGAGAAAAAAGAAGAGGAAGATGACAAGGATGAAGAAGAGATCTCCTAAACAGACCTAAGTTAAGAAGCTGGCTCTACCTATAAGCTACCTTATTACTGACTCAGAATAGGTTCTAACATGTAGATGCCTTTAGTAAAAGTCAAAGCCTGGAAGAAAATATCATTTCTTAAATTAATTCCTTCTACAAAGCCCTACATCATCTCAATAGCACAATAGACGTGGAACCAAATCCTCAATACATGAGCCTTTGGGGGACATTCAAGATGCAATCTACAACAAAAATATTCTGGAATGAGATATTTGACCAATGTTACACAACTTAAGGGAAATGCTGTCAATCTCTGTAAGGGATAAAAATTTATAGTATACGAATTATATCTCCAATGCTGGTGAATTTTATAAACAAGCAAAAACTTGGAGGTATGAAAAACTACAGTCATATAAATATTCACGCTTATTTCTAATATCAGTATTTTTTTCTTGAAATTTCCAATCTAACATTTGCCTATGAGATCATAAATATACAAACTTCCACTCACAAATGCTTAGAGGTTTTCAGACAGTGTATGTGAGTGGAAGTGAAGGGCAGAGATTTCTAATTTAGAAAAGCTACTTCGGAAACACGTTTTTGCTTGAGGTATTAAATGCAATCAATGTTTGGCAGCTTCATGTAAAATTAAACAACATATAGTTACTCTATGATATAGCAATTTCATTTAAATATTTACCCCAAAGGAATGAAGAAATATGCTCACAGAAAGCATACAGGGACACAAAGGAGGAGCCAAGGAGGCAGATTAGAAACTAACCACACTTTGCAGCTTCTCTGCAACTAAGTAGAGAAGCAGCCAGTAAATCAACCTCTCAGTGAGTAGGCTGCATGATAGAAGGTCCTAAAGTCTAATATGGGACAGAGAATGAAATACCAAGAGGCTTCAGTTATCACATCAGAGAAAAAGAAAGGCATCATCAGTGCTGAACCTATGGCAACTCTATGATGTATCAGCGTGGAGGAGTAGAAAGAGAAAAGAGGATTACAAACCTAATCCAGAATAGACATAGAGCAGAGAGGGGATCTCAGCGGAGTAGATCTCGGGTAATCATGTCAGGTCAGGACCTGAGAAATACGCTACTTCTCAACCTAAAGCATGATCCTATAACAGGAAGCCATCTTGTAATGTTCATACCCAAACTCACTCTTTTTTAAGGTAGGATCAAGTTTCTATGCTTTCCTTTCCCCTGAATGCACAGTAAACATCAACATGCAGTAGACACCAGTATCTACCATGTGGTATGATGTGACCCACAAGTAATCCTATTGAAAATCATGTACAGCAGGGTTCCAGTGAGAGACACAGCTTGCTTTCTCTTAATTCTAGCTGTTTGATTGGCCTGTTGATGAGGGGCAAGAGTCTGAATAGACTTGTGCAATTGCAATGGCATGCTGGGATCAGCCTTGGAAGTTATTGTCATGGGTAGTGACAATTTTGGACCTGCTACACTCACTCCACAGTCTGTTGCCTTCCACACAGTTCCACATCATTTTCATAAGGAGGCCTGAGTCCCAGAGCAGAGAGTGCCAAGCCCAGCCCTGTAATTACACAAAATTAAATAAACTTCAACTTAAAGAACTTTGATTACATTTTATCTTGGGCTGTGAGTTGATAATAAAGCATTAAAACCAGTTTGGTTACAATCACTGCAATTGATGAACTGACCAGTAACACACACACACACACACACACACACACACACAGAGAGAGAGAGAGAGAGAGAGAGACAGAGACAGAGACAGAAACAGAGATAGAGAGAGACAGAGAGAGACAGAGAGAGAGCAGAGAGACAGGAGAGAGAGAGAGAGAGAGAGAGAGAGAGAGAGAGAGAGAGAGAGAGAGAGAATGAGAGAGAGAGTTTAAAACTGAACTCTTAAAATTGGACTACCTATGAGGGAAATCATCCCCAGAGGAAAATAACTCTCTTTCAGAAGTCTTTGGCCACATGTGGTTCTTTACAAAATGGTAAAACCTTGTGAAAATTTCCCCATTCGTGTTGATATGTCAACTGGTGTCATTAAGCTGATTTTTGTTAAGATAATCATATTGTTGAGAATTTGGGGAGTGCATTTGCCATGGTATGTCCAAGGAACACAGCAGCAGGCATCCTTGTCCTCTGGCCCTTACAATCTTTCTTCAACCATTACATTTCTTAAGTCTTAGGTGTAGGGCTTGCATTGAATATATATCTACTGGAATTGGGCACCCCAAAGTCACCTTTTCTCTGCAATTTGGCCATCTGTGGATCTAAAAGTCTCTATAGTTTTCAAAAAGAAGCTTTCTTCATGAGGAGTAAGAGCTCTAATTATCTGTGGCTATAAGGATAATATTTTAGAAATCACATTAGTTTAGGAAAATGGCAGTTCATATTATCCTCTAGGGTCCATAATCTGTCCATCTGTGGGTACTTGGCTGTGTTTACAGAACCAGACACTAATTCTGTCCCACTGAGAAAGGATTAAGTTCAATTGAGCAACTGTTAGTTAACCTTCAGATAAAAGTGCCACCATGTCACTATTGGGAAAATGGTGCCAGTACAGTCATTGGTATGGCTCACAGGCTTTCTAGCTGAGTAGGATGACCAATTGCTATTCATACTTGACAGTTTGCACATAGAACCTTCTGATACTATGAACACCTTCGGGGGGGGGGGGAAGGCGCAAGGGGCAACTTCCAGATTAGTTTCAGCTAGTTTCCTCCAAGTCTTCTACCCCTCTTTTTCCTCTCTCCCTTTTTCCTTTCTTTTTTACCTTTCTTTATCTCAATTAGAGATTTCCATGATACCTATCCTCTGCTTTGTCCCTATTGTGTTTTGAAAGCTCTAGCTTGTCTATAGCTGCACCCCCCCCAACAGACTTATCTTGTCCAAATATTTTTTATATCTCTTTTTTTCTTAATTCCCTTTTGTCTTCTCTTATCAACTTCTGGAACTTTTTACTTTGTATAACTTCTGTCCCCGTCATTCCTATTGCTGTTAACTGGATCCTTGTGGCCATCGTAGCTGCTATTTTACTTTACTTCATTCCTGTGTCTGGTTCCCTGTTACGAGTTGTTCCTCTGTATTTGTTGCTTTTCTCATTGTTGTGATTAGATAGATGAGAGAAAAATGTAATGGGAAAAATATATACTATAGTTCACTCAAAGGAAAAATCCCATCGAGGCTGGGGAGGAATGGTGGGTGAAATGTGAGGTATCTGGTTACATTATGATCTCCTTCAGGAAGCAAAGAGAAATGAATTCTGGCACTTGATTGGTTTCCTTTATCTCCCTTCTTTTCTTCAGTCTTGGACTCTAAGCCATGGGATGGCATCATCCATCATCAGACTGAATCTTCCATCCTCTGTCCCTCAGTTCTCTGAAAGTGTTTTTTACTGACATCTCTAAAAACATGTGTCTTAAGTGATTGTTAATTCAGTCAAGTTGACAATGGAGATTAACCCTTACACCCTTTCTCCATGCTAATGGGGTTTAAGCACTCTTACAGTATACTGTATAAAAATTCTACAGAGAGCTATACTCCCAGCCTGTCAATATCCCTTGATCTACACATACACTTTTACTCAAACCTCAAAGAACAGTGAATCTAAAACATGGCCAGAGGTGGCCTAAAGAGTCTCTGGGACATCCTCTCACAGTAACTGTTGAAACAAACAGTAGATACCACATCTGTGAGGGCCTACATCATAGGTTGCGCCTAGTACTTTTCCAGACATTACATTCTTCTTGTTTTTGTTTTTTTTCAAGACAGGGTTTTTCTGTGTAGCCCTGGCTGTCCTGGAACTCACTCAGTAGACCAGGCTTGCCTCAAACTCAGAAATCTGCCTGCCTCTGCCTCAGACATTACATTCTTAACCATCATAGAGAAATAGTAATGGAGGGTTTACACCATGGATGCCCTTGTCTAAAATATAACCACCTGACATAAAAGAAATATGTCATTTTATGATACCTGCAGAAAATTCAGGTCCCTCAGGAGCTGACTCAGTATATATACCTTAATCATCATCAGAGAAGTAACAGAGAAACTATACTACAATAGACAATTGAAAACATATTTGACACTTAAAAACAACCGCTAAGGGATAGGTTTCCAGTAAAAGGGTCTTACATATAAATGAAAGAGACATATATACAAATTGATATGCAAAAATCAGCATGGAAATACAAGATATGTGGAACAAAGGCAGCTGGATTCCTCTAAATGTTCATAATTCCCCTGAAGCTGACACTAAATATATTGATGTAAGTTAAATCCAAGATAAAAATTCAAAAGAGTTATTGTAAAAATAATCAATGAGTTCCAAGAACAAATAGAAAAATAAAACAAATAAAAAAGACAATAGAAGATATGAGGACGTCAATAAATAGGAGTTTAACAAAGAGTGATTTGGACAGATTACAAACAGAAGTCTTGGAAGTAAATAGTTCAGTGAATCAAAAGAAACTTCAACTGATTAGACCAAACAAAAGAAAGAATTTCAAGCTTTAAAATAAGGGTAATGACTTAAATATTCACTAATTTAAAAAAAGAAATTATGAACAGATCCATGAAACTTTCAGAATACAACTAAACAAACTTTCTTATTTTTAGTGTACAAAAATGCACCAAGTCACAAGCTAAAGGCCTGGCAAAACTAATTAGTAAAATAATAGCACAAAACTTCCCAATGTGGATACCCAGGTACACATTCCAGCATTTAGGACTCCTAACAAACATGCCTAGAATAGAGCCTCCCCATACCATGTAACAATATAATCGTCAGTAGTAAAATAAATAGAACTGAAAATTACAACAAAATGGTATAGAGGAATTTTAATTCAGCAACATGGGTGCTCTGGCAAGAGATCACATCCGAAGATATGATCTGGATGGAGTGCAGACATGCCCTTAGAATACACCTTTGCTCACAAATAATGACATCTAATTGAGGTACAAAGTGAGAAATCAGAGAAATTTGCAAGAATGAGTGTGAGAGAGGATATTCCCAACTCTCCTGAGAACAGACAGAATAGAGAGGATACTTAAAAACAATGACAATTCTATCAGTTTAGGTCAGTTCAGTTTAGTTCAGAGCAGTTCAGTTTAATGCAAAGTAGAGCAGTTGAGTTGGAGGTAGTCTTTTCAAGCAGAGCAATTCAGTCAGAAACCGAGAGAAGCCAATTTGAATCAATTAGCTTGGAGAAAAGTTTGAGCCAGAACAGCTGAGTTGAACCAGCCAGCAAGAGTTCAGAAAGAAGAAATGGATGAATTTCTAGATGCTATAACACATCAACATGAACAAAAAGAATATTTTAAAAATGTAAACAACAATGAGATTCACTCACTACACAAAGTTGCCCAACAAAGAAAATCAGGAGACTAGAAGAAAATTTCCAGACCTTTAAAGACTTAACATCAATGCTTCTGAAACTATACCATAAATTAGAAAGAGATGAAGTGTTTCATAACTCATTCTATGAAGTGAGGATTATAATGAGGATGATTTTTTATTAAAAATAAATCAGATAAGGAAAAAACAAAAAATAACATGTAAATTACTAAACCTGATGAACACACATAAAAAAATCTACAGTAAAATACATACAAAACCAATTCAGTAATGCATTAAGGAAGACCATACACCATGACCCAGTTAATCTCATTACATAGATGTAAGCATGGCTGAACACATAGAAGTCAATGGATGAAAGGAAGCGCCTAGATAAAACTAAGGATAGAGGACACACAATTTTCTTAATAAATCCTGGAAAAGCATTTGACAAAACTGAACACCCCTTCATGATAACCGTGTACCCAGTACTTTATATTCTACTACAGAGATATTTACACAGCCATGTTCAATGCTCCCTTACTCAAAATGACTAGGAAATGGAGTCAATCTAGATGTCAACAAGCAGAAAAATAGATAAGAAAAATGTGGCATACATATACAATGGAATAATACTGAGTTGGTCAAAGTGCTGAGCATTACTTGCTGGCATAAGTGCATGTATACGGTGCACTTTTATCAATACCTCCCACCAAATTCAGGGAACACTGCAAAAGAAGAGGCAGAAGAATTTAGGAACTGGAGGGTGGAGAGGGTTGCTAGAAGTGCTGTCTTCTGGACTTGACAAGAGTACTGCCATAAGACCTCTATGAGGAAGCAAGCCAAACTTCCATCGTAGATGGGGGAGGGACTTAAAAGGCCACACCCTTTCCTGAAGAGCTATTAGCAATTGAGAGCCAACAGAAGAGGGAGAGTCATTCTTCTTTTAGGGTATGGCCCATGCTCCAGTAGATGACTTCATAACCCCAATCATTCACATATTAGCAACACTCATATGATTCAGTGGATTATTAAAAGAATGAGAGTGTCTAAAGTTGAAAGGTAGACATTACAGCAAGGTCCAAAAGGACTTGGAGGGAGCAAATGGGAGAGAGATATGATCAAATTCCATTGTATACATTATGAAACTCTCACAGAATAAAACATAGTATTAAATATTACAGTGGCAGACAAAAAATATATAGAAGCCTATTCAAGCATAATAAAAGCTATATATACTAAACCCACAACTATCATCACACTGAATGGGAAAAACTAAAAACATACTCTCAAAACTCAGGAATGAAACAAGAATGTCTAGTCCTGCTCTTGTTCAATACAGCATGTGAAATTTTAACCAGGGCAGTCAGTGTAAAAAAAATAAGTAAATAGAAAGCTCACAAATAAGGAAAGAAGACAAATTACTCCTACTCACTGATAATATGATCCTATTCTGAGAAACTCCTAAAGACTTCTCCAAAAGAGCTAATCATCAGCAAAATAGCAATATACAAAATCAATATAAAAAGCAGAAAGCACTAGGTGATTTTTCTTTTATCTATCTGTCTGTCTCTCTGTCTGTCTGACTGACTGTCTATCTTTCCATATCTATATATTGAATATCAAAACAACAAGTATATAATCAACAAATGGCAAGAATAAAAACAATATTTTCAAAGACAGAAATATAATAGCTAATAAATACATGAAAAATAGTTCATCATTTTTACACACCAATAAAATACAAATCAAAACTACTTTGAAATTCTATCTCAACTCAGAATAGCTATCATCAAGGAAACAAAAAAATAAAAAAATAAATAAATGCTAGCAGGGTGCTAGGGGAAAGAATTCTCATACACAATTGTTAGTACTGTAAGTCAGTTAAGTATAGCCTCTACAAAATCTAGCAAGAATGTTCTCAAAAACTGAAAATAGAATGACTATACAATACAGCTGTTCCATTCTAAGGAATATAAGTCTACATACAACAGAGATACATACACATTTATGTCTTTTGTACTACTAGAAACATTATCACAAAAGCCAATTGGTAGGACAGATCTAAGTATGTTTCAATAGAGGAACAGATAAAGTCTCTCTCTCTCTCTCTCTCTCTCTCTCTCTCTCTCTCTCTCTCTCTCTCTCTCTCTCTCCCTCCCTCCCTCCCTCCCTCCCTCTCCCTCCCTCCTTCCCTCCCTCTCCCTCTCTCTCTCCCTTCTCTCTCTCTCTCTCTCTCTCTCTCTCTCTCTCTCTCTCTCTCTCTCTCTCTCTCTGATTAAATAACAATTAATTCCAGCATGTCAATGTATCATGGAAGCACTGCTCTTACCTAAAAACACATTTCCTTTATGCTGCAGGAATAGCTTGCACAAGAACGTCCTCTATTCATATATACACATTTTACTTCAACCCTATAATAAATGTATCTTGATAGAATCAGATTAATCTCAAAAGTTCAAATAAACACTATCTTTATGAATTAAGTGGCATATTTAATTTATTTTATGACCAGAAATCAATTTTCTTCTGAGTCTTTAATTTCAATTAACTTCTTCCTCGGGCCAGAGCTCCTCAAAATTCTATGTGATTTTTCTAAAATGTCTAATATGGACATGGGATATAGCTGTAATACATGATTAATATTATAGGGAGCAGAGTGACTCAGTTTCTGCTGTAGGTACACTTAGAATAGAAAATGAACCTTACTTTTACAAGCTAGTAGATATAAAAAATGCCTTAGATAAACCTGTATGTCTCATTTACCTTATGATGAAGTTGATAGACAGCACAGTGCATAAAAAGAATTGTCCACTATGTATCAGCAAGTCCCATAATTGCTGTGAGATGTACCTTGTCAGCAGAGACTCCCAGGCAACCTCCCATCCCCAAGTTACCTTTTAAGAAAATGAGATTGAAGTCACTACTTACTAAACACAGCTCAGACAGTAGGGAGTTGATAAGAGCATAACACCAACTCAAAGACATAACCTTGACCAAGAATGTGAACAAGCTACTGTAGAACTCAAATTGATGGAAGAAGAACACTGTAGCATCACTGCCACAAACCCTAGCTATACTTAACCACACACTGTTGGGTTTTCTCCAAGCAAGAAAAAAATGGAAATACCAACCACCTTTGAACCAACTATATTGAGAATGATATATCCAACTTGTATAAATGAATGAAATTTGAAAAGATACTAAGTGACCATTTTAAAATAAGACTGTTGATCACCTTGAGTGCATATTATATGGATATTCCTTAACAAGTGCTAACTATTACATAGGGAAATTTCTGCTGTGGTCCATGGTTGGTACTCATGTTTCTTTCTTGTACTTTCATCTTCCCCTTCTTCTCCTGTGTTGGTTTAAAATAAGCTGCTGCTTTGCAGATATTTTTTAAGCCCGAGAATGGATTTCCTTACAACCCAACCAGGACTGGCCCCTTTAGCTTACTTTAATGCCATGCAAGTGGTCTTTGCTGTGTCTGCGCTTATTCTTCTAGCATGTGTCTATCACATCACAAAAGAAGCCCAGTAGAGAAACATGACCCAGTCAAAACTAGCACTAGTCGATGAAACGCAAGAGAGTTCAGCAGAAAACTTCAGTTCTCAGGTGAGCTGCCAGATCTTTGCTGTCAGAATGACCTCAGGCAAGATCAGCAGAAGCAGCTCTTACAAAATTTAAAAAAAAAGAAAGAAGGGAGGGAGGGAAGGAGGGAAGGAGGGAGGGAGGAAGGGAGGGAGGGAGGGAGGGAAGGAGGAAGGAAGGAAGGAAGGAAGGAAGGAAGGAAGGAAGGAAGGAAGGAAGGAAGGAAGGAAGGAAGGAAGGAAGGAAGGAAGGAAGGAAAAATAAAGAAGAGCTAGAGCAGCTGACCCACAGACCAGTCATTGCTATTTTAGGCCATTAAATTGGGGGTGGTTTGTTATACAGCAAGAGGTCACTGGTACAATCTCCTTTGTTGTACCAGTGTTTCCAGATGTCTTGACCTCATTAGAAAAGAGACGAGAGATCAAAGGTGGAGGAAGATGGAAGAAGTCAAAATGTTCTACAGGAGACATTCAGATAGTTGCTGGCAGTCTCTGTAGAGTTTATTCTACTAGGAGGATGCACAGATATTTGTTTGCTTATCTTAATAGCTGAGTTGGTCTACAGCTTGATAACTTTCATCTATGCTGTGAAATTCTTCATTATATCAACTAAAAACAAAATGGAGAATTGGAATATACAGTGCAATTAAATGGATCCATATAATATATATATCAGCAGCTTAGGAGGTAAAATGTTCTCAACACAATTCAAAGTCTGGTATGTGCAATGTTTTATATTAACCAATTAAAAGCTCAAGCCTAGTAAAGTTCAACTCATTCAGTAGTCTGATCAATAACAATATAAATAATCACATTTATCAAAGACTTGCTACGCATCTGGTACCACCTAAATATTTTATGTGATTAGACCAACCAACTGACTGTGAGATAGATGCACTGATTTGTTCATTTAAGAACTATAAGATGTGATGCATTTCTTGTTCTTTCCAAACACTCATAATTAATCACTGGTTTAAGTTAAATACAAGCAACCAGCCCAAAAGTATTTTTCTTGAATGACTATTTATAAGCATTTTGATGTAAAGGCTCGGGATTGAGGATTTGGGATTATTATGCAATACAAGTAAAGTTCAGATTATACCCTCATAGAAGTTCTCAAAAATACAGAGACAAATTTTCTTTCCCTGCTATATTCCCAAGCTGATAGTATTTCCCTCCAATCCTGTGGCTTGACTACATACAAGCTATTGGTAAGTCTCTGCCTCTCACAGTCCTGATCTATCTTGAAAGGCAGAGGCTGGACCACAAAAAAAAAAATGGGTACTCATAAATTCAATGTGTAAGCTCACAGGAGATCCATAATTTCAGATGAGCTTCAAATCCACCAAGGACACTCAGATGAATTTTCTGATCCTTCACTCTTTAAGGCCTTGAAAGGTTCAACTTACAGAGCAGTGGCTTTTAATTTTGGCTGACCATGAGACTTGACAAGAATTCAAAAAATCATTCTTCATCATTCTTAATTAACCTGTTGAACTTTCTACTCAGAGCAGTATCAGGGGCCACATTGAGTATATGGGTTGTCTATTAGGAAAGATTATCTTTGTTGTTATAAGTTCTACAATTCCAAGCAAAGAAAATTTGGTAGAGAATATGTCAATCATTTTAAGGTATGTTTTAACCTGAAAGACGTGTACATTTCCTTGGAAGTGAATTATTGGGTATATCATAGAATTTAGTGTACAAGACTAAGAAAAAATAAATCCATCTCTACAGATTCCAAGGGTATTTTGCTTTAGGCTACTAAATCTTGTACATTTAGCCAGATCCAGACCCATACCCAAAGTCTTAGATTTGTACAAGTAACAGTACATAATGGGATACTCATATAGTCAATTCATCTTTATTCAGCGCGGTAGACTCCAACTCTAGTAAAGAGGTACTAAAGCTCCAGTCAAGACCTTTTTATCTATAATCATTTCCATGTTCAAGATGATCCATCTGGCCAGCTGGAGAGATGCCTCAATAGTTAAAGTGCTTGTTGTACAAGTAAGAGGACCAGAGTACTGATCAGAAGCCATGGAAATGCTAAGTGGATATGAAAGCTTGCCTATAATTCGGCCCTTAGGAGGTAGAAGATGGGGTGTTCCCATGCAAATGGCTAATTATAGTAGCCAAACTGGAAAGCTCTAGGTGTTGGTTGAAAGACCCTGCCTTAATGTATAAGCTGAAAAATTACTGAAGAAATTCCCTGGACATCAATCTTGTTCCTCTACATATACAACCATGTATGCACAAGCACAATGAAAACATTCATACAAACAAACATGCATGCATTCCTCTCTCTCTCTCTCTCTCTCTCTCTCTCTCACACACACACACACACACACACACACACACGCACACACACCTAACGAAGAAAAAAATCTCTATCTTATATAATGCATGAAAGGACCATGACACACAGCATTGTGGAAAACTGGGAATTTAACAGGAGTGTCTGTTCCATCTGCTATCCTGTCACAAAATGTCTTGAGCCAACAGACATTCTGGAAATAATTAAAATAAATGACCAAACCCACCACACTCTTCTCAAATCAAAATTAAGCTTCGACTATCAATACTCCAATGGCTCCAAATGCTTGATAGAGTTAATTGCTCCCTATTCATTTCCAGCCTTAATTCCATGTACACCATTGATTTCCTCAGTCTGTGAGTCCCCAGATTCAACAAAATTCCTTTGATATTTTCAGCATCCAATCCCTCCTGTCTTCATAGAGAAACTGGGGGGTGGGGTATCTCCTAAGGCTGTATTGCTCACCACAACATTCTTCTACCCACTTTCCAACTTGCTTTATTTCCCCAATCCTGGACAACTGATTAGCAGACTGCACCACTCGGTGGGGTTTCCCCACTTCCAGCTAAGACAGGAGCAAGGAAATGTTAAGATTCTGCAAACTGCCCTGTTAATCTGAGACAGATCAGATTTGAAAATCTGACCTTTCTTTTCAATTGAACTTGGGAAACTGGGACAGGAGGATGATAATTTAAGGCCAGTATAGCAAGTCCTCACCTGAATCAACACTAACAGAACAAAACAAACTTCGTATGTAAAAATCCTTTCAGCAATATCATAACTTTAAAAAATATTTTATTTACTTGCTTATTTATCTGTATGTATCAGGTATGTATGCTCACATGTATGTAGAATGTACAGCCTTGAACATACAGAGAGCAGAGGACTTTGGGTGTCCTACACTACCATCATCTACCCTAATCCCTTGATGCAGGGTCTCTCACTGAAGATAGAGTTGAACAACAAGCCTTAGAAATTCTCTCTAGTTCTCCATAGTTGCAGGGTTACATGCACCTGCAAGCAATCATAGACTTTTACACAGTTCTGAGGATTTGAACTCAATTCCTTGAGCAACAGGTGCTCTGACTTAGTCATCACTTCAGTTCACATCAAAACATTTAATGATGACTTAGAAAGTGTGTAAAATTAAAAATCTGGGGATGACATATAGGGTGGATTCAGTTGCTGTCGTCTCCTTTTCAACCGTAAAAGACTATTATTACCCACTAGATCTACTAGGTGTGTAAGATACTGGCTACTTCACAGTCATTACTCTTACATAAGGAAGAAAAGAATGCTTAACTAAACATTCAACTGATGTAAAGTAAATATCAAGTATTATACAGAAATAATCAATTTCATGCAGTGGAGAGATCGTCTAACTTTCTTTTATTTCACTAGTAATTAAAAAACAAACCTGTATTTGTTGCATGCCTTACATATGCCAACCCAATTGTAAGTGTTTTGATATGTATGCATTCAAAATAACCAGTAGAGTGGATGCTGCCTTAACCTCAATTTGTTACATGGAAAATTTGAAGTGTAGATTATTTCTCTGGCTTCATAAGAAGATTGCTGAATTTGTGATGAAATCTAATCTCAACCTCAGGCGTTCTGGGGCCAGAGTGGTGTCTTCAGCTGGTTATGTGGGCTTCATCTAGTCATAGGCAATGCATGGCCAAGCCACATAAATTTGGGGAGGTAGGATACATTGTTTCTATAGGAAGTATTCTAGACTAGAAATACAATGGAATATGATATTTCCAGTTTCATAGCCTTTGGACATGAATCATGGTGGGTTCCAGCTAAACAGATTGCACAATTTTCCAGAACTATAGTCTGAAACATTTTCCTAGAGAACCACAGATGCTCCCTCCATTTGCCAACTGCCCACTTGGAGTAAGTCAATGGGAGCCATATTGTTTCCTGAACTCTCTAGTTTGAACTGTGACTGGGTGAGCGCCTATTCTCTCTCAGTCAGCTCCAGATTCTGCCACACAAGGCTATCACCGATTTCCTGCTACTTTCAAGTGTTATTAAATACAGAGTTCTGTATTGTTTATTAAATGTATCTCTTGGCAACTGAACCATGGAGATAAATGGCACCTTTCTGACAGATAAGCCTATAGAATATGCTAGGTATGGTTTTGAGAATACATGTCTGATAAATGGTAAAGTCAATTTTTAAAAATGGCCACAATTATATATATATATATATATATATATATATATATATATATATATATATATATATATTTCAGCCAACAGGGTATGATTCTTTTCTCCACTTACTTAATCTCTTATTCGTGTGACAAATTTTGAAACAATGGAACATTAACATATAAGATACAAATTGAAGATTAAAGAGTCTACTTTGAAGCTTGACTGCTTTAGTTATAATTGAAAGTTTGACATCACCATGGAAAAATGAGCCCTTGCTAGCCTGATGGCAGAAACTTAGCTGTTCCAGTCACTAGCAACAAATTGTCAGGCATGTGACAGAATCTGCCTTAGATCAGTCCAGTTAGCACATGATTCACTAGCTGCCTACAAGTGCATGATGAAGCCCAGAAGTGACAAGTCCAGGTGGCTCAGTCTGGAAGAATATCTCCTCCACCTCACAGAGTCAAGGATTATGGTAAATGTTGGCTGATTGGGGGGAAAAAAGAGACTTCAGTTTTTTATTACATGTATAAAGATCTTAGAAGTCATAGTGCTATTGTGATATGAAATGAAAAGCTAAGAACATGATATAATCAATTATGCACCTTAAATCCAGAAGAGCAGTGAGTGTATAGGGCAAGTTACTGCCATGAACATTAGAGAGACTGGAAACTACCATCCACAGGATATAGACATGGGAATCAGTTGCAGGTAAGGGAAAATACAAACTTTTTTCTTGGTGAATTGCTAGAGGCTCTGCATGAACAAATCTGGGAGGTAAAATTTACAAGAGGATCCATTTATGAGTGTTCAAACCCCACATTTGTGTGAATTTCACCTCTTAGAGATTTACCAGCATATTACACAAAAATATCTTCATAGTTTTAGCAAGAGAAGGAGAAAGCAATGATTTTTAATATACACCAGCATGCTTCCATTTTCAACAAGACCCAGCCCCCAGGAGACACCATTTGACAAAGCCTAAAATGCTGGGGTGTTTTAGAGTCTAGCTACCCTGAGAGAAGAGAAATATCTAACTACAGGCAATAGATGTTATATTTAATTTAAGAAGAAAGATCAATAATAAAAAAGTTGGAAACATTTAACTTTGCAGCCTGAGGCTGGCTCATTAAAAAGACTAGGATATTCTGTCTTCCTATTGCCTCTACATTACTTAAGGCTCATTTCCACCAGTTACTTCCCTCAATACATCAATTCCTAGCTGTCAAGTAAAGATAACAGGATATGTGCATACATGTGGGCATTTGAGTGTGCATGAGTGTTCGAGGGGGCGCGCATAGCACACACACACACACAGGCTCATGTTCATGCACATGCACACAGAAGAGAGAGAGACAGAGACAGAGAGACAGAGAGACAGAGAGACAGAGAGAGAAATTAAAGAGCAAGAATATGAACCAGAAAGTAAACCGACTGGAAGTGTAAAATGAGTGTGATACAATAGATGACATGTAAGAGTAGATGAGAGACAGAAACCCTAAGAAAAGCCAACATTAAGTACTAAAAATCAAAAATACTATAACTGAAACAAGGGGTGTTTTAAAGGACATATCATTAGAGAATCTCTGAACATGAATATATATCAATAGAAACTTCCTAACATGAAACACAAAGGAATCAGAGATTTAAAGAAATAGATTAAAATATCAAACAAACTGTTTAACATGTACATGATGAGAATTTTAGAAGGAAGAGAAAGAAAAAGAAGGAAAGTTTGTAACAACAATGGCCAAGAATTTCCCTAAATTAATCTGAGAAACTCAACTTAGATTGCCAAATCAGAGAGAACATTTAGTAAGACAATAGCTAAAAAAAAAGAAAGAAAGAAAAGAAAAAGGAAAAGAAAAAGAAAAAGGAGAAGAAAAAGAAAAAGAAGAAAAAAAAAAAGAAAAAGTTCACCTAAGCAGTGATCTGGAAACTTCTAATCCATACCAGTTTCACTAGTACTATAAGGTGAATGCTGACTGAGTAAAGTTATCAGTGCTCTTAAGAAGCAGTGGACCATACATGAGGGAACACTGGTTTGCCAAGCAAGGTGTGCCTCATGACACAATAGTGGCATGAATGTTGTGATGTCGACCAACCACTTTCTGATTGGGCTTTGAGGCCCCCTCCCAGGCGGGAATACATGCCTGATACTATAAACCTAATTTAAAACAAAGCAAAACAAAACAAAAATCATGGATGCAGCAGTCATAGCTCCTACTGGGCAACTATTTCTGTAGTTTTCTAAATGAACATGTTGTCAATCTGTCTTCTAAATATTTACATTTATACCCATAGATTAGTGCTCCTAAAGCATGAGTTGGAGAAGCTTCTCTGTGCACTGTACAGTGATAAGAACAGACTCGTTAACAGTCAAACTGATGAAAATAAGTGACTCCTGAGTGTTCATCCCTAATTGGACATCTATGTCACACAACCCTTCACAAGAGTCAGGGAAAATCATGGAAGAAGAGGGCAGAATGAATATATAAGGGCTGTATGATAGGGAGGCGTGCTGTGAAATTCTGTCTTCCAGATGTGGCATGGTTATGGATGCAGGAAATCACAGTAGTTAAGATTTCTTCAAGAGAACCTGCACAAGACTGAGTCATTCAGCATTACAACATGTTTTGGGGAGGAGCTACTTCAACCCAAAGAAGGAACTCTTAGTAATTAATAGCTGCTGAAGGGGAGACACCCACTTTTTTTCAGGAGTGTGCCATTGATTTTTACTCATGATCCAGTAAAAATCCCATACACATATATATGCAAACAACTTTAGATACACTCAAAAACACATGAGAGTAGAAGGGGGATGCCTTGGGAAACACTCCAGAGGGAATGAGGGGAGGATAAAAGAAAGTAATAGGTGATAATTGTGATTCAAGTACATTATATTCATGTATAAAATTGTGAAAGAAAAAATATTATTTTGCAAAACACCTCACACACATAATGTTCAAGTTATAGAAAATCAAAACTAGAGAAAATGTTCTCAAAGTAGGAAGAGGGCTGAGGGGATGTTCAGTGCGGACCTGAATTTACAGCCCTAGCACACCGTATGTCCAAGCTTAGCACTGAATAGAAAGAAGGAAGCAGATCTCAGGGGATTGCTGGCTAGCCAGACTAGCTGAGTTGATGGGCTCCATGTACAATGAGAGACACTGTCTCAAAGCAATAAGTCAGAGAATGATAAAGGAAAACAATGCTGTCCTCTGACCTGCAGCTACCAGCACCACTGTGTATCCACCCCATGCACACCCACATGTGAGAAGACATTAGAGTCTATACGACATCTGCCCAGGCTCTTCTGGCTTTCATAGTCTCTGCCGGGAAGTCTGGTGTAATCCTAATAGGTCTACCTTTATATGTTACTTGAACTTTTTCCCTTACTGCTTTTAATATTCTTTCTTTGTTTAGTGCATTTGGTATTTTAATTATTATGAGACTGGTGCAATCTATTTGGAGTTCTGTAAGCTTATTGTAATTCATGGGCATCTCTTTCTTTAGGTTAGGGAAGTTTTCTTCTATAATTTTGTTGAAGACATTTACTGGCCCTTTAAGTTGGAAATCTTCGCTCTGTTCTATACCTATAATCCTTAGGTTTGATCTTCTCATTTTGTCCTGGATTTCTTGGATGTTTTGGGTTAGGAGCTTTTTGCAATTTTCATTTTCTTTGTTGTGTCAATGCTTTCTATGGTATCTTCTGCATCTGAGATTCTCATTCTGTCTCTTGTATTCTGTTGTTGATACTTATATCCATGACTCCTGACTTCTTTCCTAGGTTTTCTATGTCCAAAGTTGTTTCCCTTTGTGATTTCTTTATTGTTTCTACCTCCATTTTTAGATCCTGGATGGTTTTTTTCCAATTCCTTTACCTTTTTTGTTTGTTTGTTTGTTTGTTTATGCTTTCCTTTAATTCTTTAAGGGCTTCTACCTGTTTACCTGTGTTCTCCTATATTTCTTTAAGGGAGTACTTCTTGAAGTCCATCAGCATCATGAGCTGTGATTTTAAATCCAAATCTTGGGGTATCCAGGACTTGCTGTTGTGTGTGGGAGAATTGGGTTCAGATGGTGTCATGTTACCTTGATTTCTGTTGGTAACAGTTCACCATCTGGTTATCTCTGGTATTAGTTGGTCCTGCTGTCTCTGGCTGGTACTTGTACATCCTGTGGGCCTGCAAGCCTGTCTCAGGGACCCTGGGTGACTGTCTCTCCCCTGGCACAGCCAGGGAAGGCTGTGGCTTTGACCAGCTCTTGGGTGCAGATGGAGCCCAGATGGACCCTGGCCCAGCTGCTCTACTACTCCTGTGCTCCTGGCTGTACCCTCCTGCTCAGTGGCCAGAGACAAGATGGGGGCTCACCTCCAAAACAGGGAGTCAAATCCCAAGGCAACTTTTGTAAGGAAAACATTTAATTTGACCGTTTCAGGTGTTCAGTCCATTATCATCAAGGTGGGAACATGGCAGCATCCCGGCAGGCATGGTGCAGAAGAAAGGAGCTGAGAGTTCTACATCCTCATCTTAAGTCTGCTAGCAGAATAATGGCTTCCAGGCAACTAGGATGAGGCTCTTAAAGCCCACACTCATAGTGACACACCTACTCCAAAAAGGCCATTCCTTGTAATAGTGATACTCCTTGGGCATAAACATCATAACTACTACCACTACCAACCTACCCACAGTCAGGACTGTAACACATGTTGAATCTGTGAGTACAACATTTATGCAGCTATGGTGTTCTTCGGTATATTATAGAGGAGAACTCAAAAAATTTCAGGACTCTAAAGGAAATCTGCCTTTCTATATCACCAGGAAGGTATATTTGTCAAGAGGGAAGGATAAAACATATTTTAACAGCTAGACTGGTTGTTTTAAATATTTACACTTCAAGCACATGGGTCTCCATTACTTTTTTTCCTGTGGGTGTATAAATATTTGGAAGAATTGTTAAATAGATAGGTGATTCATTCAGAACAAATCCTCACAGTCACGAACTAAAATGCATTCTAGCAAATGTCCAGAGGTGTCCACATTTGGATATAGAAAGCACACTTGCCTATGCAAGGTTGTTTAAAAGGGCACATTATTTTATTTTTATTGGATGAGCCACTATCAGTTCTTGAGGGACTTCAAGGAGAGATTTGCATTTGGAGAAAAGAGGACAATAACTGGAATGTGGTAGAAAGAATGCTGACACTGGCAAAGAGGTGACAGATGTAGAATTATTTCAAAGGTAGGATTACACAGCCATAGCTGGAAAAAGAAGAAATTAGCAGTACACCAGAAAGTACAGCAGAAAGTTCAAAGAAATTAGTAAGTCAATAACCAAATTAATGAATTACTTAAGCCATTTCCTGCCCCCAATCTTCCAAAATAGCAGGATTGGCTAGTTGGGACTTCAGCGACCCAAAAGACCTTTTTGTCCTTTTCCCTTGCAGGTAGTTGGAAGTTCTTTTTAGCCCAAGAAACCTTTAACCTTTCTCTACCTTCTTCGCATGAAGTTAAAATAATAATATTATAACAACATCTGCATAGCTTCTGCATTCAGTAACACCATCTAACCAGTCTCTTACTTTAAGCAGTGTGACTGCCACACACTCTTCTCAGAAGGATTTATCCAGGTCCCAAATGATTAACCATAGAATTACTCCTCTCAAAGCAACATGCTGCTATGTGAGAGCTCAAAGCCCCGCAGGAGAAGGCTTTCTCCCTGGGGCTGCCTTCTGGAGAGAGGCTTGCTCACATCCTGTTTGTGCCTGGGGAATGCTTCCTACTCTCAGAGGGAGTTTTGCTCTCTTTAAGATATAGGAACAGAACTCAAGGGCCTGCTGGGTTAATAGCTCAGCTCCTCTGATACTTACCCCCAACACAGGAGGGAGCTGGTGTTTCCAGGAAACACACTGTCCCCATCACACTGGCAGATCCTGCTACCAGGGATTTCTTGCTTTGCTGTTCCTGCCCTCATTTTTTTTGTCCTTTTCTGCCTTCTGTTCTGACTCACAAAAGGCAACTGAAGGCACTTCTAAAAGGTGTCTTCGCTTTCTCATAAATGCCAAAGGAAAAGTTTTAATTCAATGCACAGCATTCACAGAGTAGTGTATCATTTATTTCTCATCCTCACACTGTGTAATGGTCCCAACGATGGCTGGCTTGATTTGTACATGATTCACAAGAACCTTTATCATCTACCTTTATGTATTGTTCTCTCTCATTCTGTTTGCTGCTTCTTTAGCACTGCATCAAATATTCATGTGTGTATATTTCCTGGCTGGATCTTACTTTATCATTTCCCCCATAGAGTGTTAGACTTCATGAGAGCTGCTTTCTCCCTCAGTCCCAGCATCCACCCACTGCCTTCTTCCACAGTCATTGTGCGAGACTGCTGGTCTCAGGTTTAATTAGTGGGGGTCTGTTTCTCATTTACTCAGTAGCAACTGCAGAGGAAGGCATTTATGCTCCATACTCAGAATTTGCTTTGCCTGGTAAGGGACTATCTGATCTATGGTATCCACCTCCCAACAGCGTGAAGAGATGTCTTTTTAGGTTTCCATCAGCCATGAAGTGCATTGCTTTCCTTTGATTAGCAAGAAGTAGCTGAAGGGAGACATAATAGAACCTCAGTTCTGCTGGAAAAAAATAGGAGTCCATACTCCTATTTTTGAAGTATTGAACACCAGTCATCTTGGGTATTCCACTCAAAGAAAACAACATTTCTTGTGGGAGAAGCTACACTGAGGGCTGAGGGGTTCATAACCTGATGGAGATTGTCACACAGTTCATGTCCTACTATAAGGAGTCGGTCACTTCTCAGGTCTAGCCAATTGTGTTCTAAGGGAAGGAATCATCATATCTTTCAGGGTTTTTATTTTTTTAAATCAAATATTTGAAATATAAGTTAATATAAAATGTCTAGATCTTTGCCTTTTGACTCAATAAAAGAAAAAAGAAAAAATAGTGAGACAGTGACTAACTCCAACTACTTATCTGAAGGCCAGAGGGTCAGGAACTCTGCTTCGTGGTTTCCTTGTCGGTAAGAATCCCACAGGACACACTCACTCTTAGGTTAATGGAAGTTCACCATGTTGTTTTGCCTATGACTTTTCCCTCACCAGTGCTCTGGGCATGGAAGAAAAAAGCAATTCAAAGTATAAAATGTTAGCAAACATCTCGCTGCTCATCTCCCATCAGATTGTAACCAGTATCCAGCTGTACGGCTTTGAGGATTATCTTTGCATCTGACAAGACACAACAAAGCTGACCTTTCGAAGCTTGAAGAATAGCATTTGTTTTTATTCTAGACTTCCTTAAATGATGCCACAAGGGATTATGCCCAAGAATTACCTTTCAAATTACCCTTTGTGCCAAGTCTTTCAGTTTAGCTGCTGCCAAGGGCCACCTCATATTCTTCCCCCCTGCTGTGTAATCCCAAATGTCCATAACCCCAAGCCTTTAGCACAAACCTCGGCCAACCACCTACTCTCCTATTTAGCAGGGTAAAGGGGGATGAAAGTTACACTAATTTTTCAGGCAATCTGATCCCACCCAGACTATAATTCCTAAATTGTCATCATAATGCAATAATCTGTATAATTCAAATATCACATGGCTCTGGATTTGGGTGAATTCATTTTATTTATTTATGTGTTTACTTGGCTTATAAAAAATATGATCATACGATCTAGCTCAGGTTAGCCTGAAACTTGCTTCATAGCCCAGGACAAACTCGAACTCATGCTATTCCTACCTCAGCCTCCAAATTGTCTCACAACATTGAGCAGCTTGAATTAATTATGGAAGCTAGTTTGCCTAGTGATTAATTCTTCTTGGAATGTTTTCCATTGCCTCTCATATTTTGCTCTTTGACTCTTCATCTTTTTAATGTTTTAAATAAACTTGCCAACAGACATTCATGTAAATGTAACCTTGTGGGTATATTTGACTATTTTATGTGAATTTCATTTGTTCAGTGAAATCTGACCTGCCTTAAGAAGCTAATTGTTTTAATTAATCACTTTAATAGAAATTTAAGTTCAAAAGGGGTTTGGATTCTGGGTGACCTCTATATGAAGTGGCACCTGGTGGAGCTTTGTAAACTGTCAGGGGCATGGCCGTCTTGTGCTTTGTGTGCCCCTGTCCTTAAGTATCTATGAATTTCTCTCTAGCAGAAAAAAAAAAAACCTCTAGATTTTGCTGGAGAAGGCCTCTTAACCCTGTAATTTGCAATATTATTAATCTATGTGGGAAACTTACCTTTAACAACCCAGAGTAGCCAATTCTTTTTTTTTTTCATTTTTTTTCTCTCTTTTTTTTATTCGATATAATTTATTTACATTTCAAATGATTTCCCCTCTTCTAGCCCCCCCACTCCCCGAAAGTCCCGCAAGCCCCCTTCTCTTCCCCTGTCCTCCCACCCACCCCTTCCCACTTCCCCGTTCTGGTTTTGCTGAATACTGTTTCACTGAGTCTTTCCAGAACCAGGGGCCACTCCTCCTTTCTTCTTGTACCTCATTTGATGTGTGGATTATGTTTTGGGTATTCCAGTTTTCTAGGTTAATATCCACTTATTAGTGAGTGCATACCATGATTCACCTTTTGAGTCTGGGTTACCTCACTTAGTATGATATTCTCTAGCTCCATCCATTTGCCTAAGAATTTCATGAATTCATTGTTTCTAATGGCTGAATAGTACTCCATTGTGTAGATATACCACATTTTTTGCATTCACTCTTCTGTTGAGGGATACCTGGGTTCTTTCCAGCATCTGGCAATTACAAATAGGGCTGCTATGAACATAGTAGAACATGTATCCTTATTACATGGTGGGGAGTCTTCTGGGTATATGCCCAGGAGTGGTATAGCAGGATCTTCTGGAAGTGAGGTGCCCAGTTTTCGGAGGAACCCTCCTGAATTTTTAATCTTAGCCATTCTGATTGGTGTAAGATGAAATCTTAGGGTTGTTTTGATTTCCATTTCCCTAATGACTAATGAAGTTGAACATTTTTCAGCAGGTGTTGGAGAGGGTGTGGAGAAAGAGGAACACTCCTCCACTGCTGGTGGGGTTGCAAATTGGTACAACCACTCTGGAAATCAGTCTGGCGGTTCCTCCGAAAACTGGGCACCTCACTTCCAGAAGATCCTGCTATACCACTCCTGGGCATATACCCAGAAGACTCCCCACCATGTAATAAGGATACATGTTCTACTATGTTCATAGCAGCCCTATTTGTAATTGCCAGATGCTGGAAAGAACCCAGGTATCCCTCAACAGAAGAGTGGATGCAAAAAATGTGGTATATCTACACAATGGAGTACTATTCAGCCATTAGAAACAATGAATTCATGAAATTCTTAGGCAAATGGATGGAGCTAGAGAATATCATACTAAGTGAGGTAACCCAGACTCAAAAGGTGAATCATGGTATGCACTCACTAATAAGTGGATATTAACCTAGAAAACTGGAATACCCAAAACATAATCCACACATCAAATGAGGTACAAGAAGAAAGGAGGAGTGGCCCCTGGTTCTGGAAAGACTCAGTGAAACAGTATTCAGCAAAACCAGAACGGGGAAGTGGGAAGGGGTGGGTGGGAGGACAGGGGAAGAGAAGGGGGCTTGCGGGACTTTCGGGGAGTGGGGGGGCTAGAAGAGGGGAAATCATTTGAAATGTAAATAAATTATATCGAATAATAATAAAAAAAAAAAAAGAGAAAAAAAAAAAAGATGCTTCTCCGCCATCCAAAATTCTTCAGGTGTGAATTCTTTGTTTAACTCTGTACCCCATTTTTTAATAGGGTTGTTTGGTTTTCTAGAGTCTAACTTCTTGAGTTCTTTATATATATTGGATATTAGCCCTCTATCTGATGTAGGATTGGTGAAGATCTTTTCCCAATTTGTTGGTTGCCGATTTGTCCTCTTGATGGTGTCCTTTGCCTTACAGAAACTTTGCAATTTTATGAGGTCCCATTTGTCAATTCTTGCTCTTAGAGCATACGCTATTGGTGTTCTGTTCAGAAACTTTCTCCCTGTACCGATGTCCTCAAGGGTCTTCCCCAGTTTCTTTGCTATTAGCTTCAGAGTGTCTGGCTTTATGTGGAGGTCCTTGATCCATTTGGATTTGAGCTTAGTACAAGGAGACAAGGATGGATCAATTCGCATTCTTCTGCATGCTGACCTCCAGTTGAACCAGCACCATTTGTTGAAAAGGCTATCTTTTTTCCATTGGATGTTTTCAGCCTCTTTGTCGAGGATCAAGTGGCCATAGGTGTGTGGGTTCATTTCTGGATCTTCAATCCTGTTCCATTGATCCTCCTGCCTGTCACTGTACCAATACCATGCAGTTTTTAACACTATTGCTCTGTAGTATTGCTTGAGGTCAGGGATACTGATTCCCCCAGATTTTCTTTTGTTGCTGAGAATAGTTTTAGCTATCCTGGGTTTTTTGTTGTTCCAGATGAATTTGATAATTGCTCTTTCTAACTCTGTGAAGAATTGAGTTGGGATTTTGATGGGTATTGCATTGAATCTGTATATTGCTTTTGGCAAAATGGCCATTTTAACTATATTGATTCTACCGATCCATGAGCATGGGAGGTTTTCCCATTTTTTGAGGTCTTCTTCCATTTCCTTCTTCAGAGTCTTGAAGTTCTTGTCATACAGATCTTTCACATGTTTGGTAAGAGTCACCCCAAGATACTTTATACTGTTTGTGGCTATTGTGAAGGGGGTCATTTCCCTAATTTCTTTCTCAGCCTGCTTATCCTTTGAGTATAGGAAGGCCACTGATTTGCTTGAGTTGATTTTATAACCTGCCACTTTGCTGAAGTTGTTTATCAGCTGTAGGAGCTCTCTAGTGGAGTTCTTTGGGTCACTTAGGTAGACGATCATGTCGTCTGCAAATAATGATAGTTTGACTTCTTCCTTTCCAATTTGTATCCCTTTGACCTCCTTATGTTATCGAATTGCCCGAGCTAGTACCTCAAGTACAATATTGAAAAGATAAGGAGAAAGGGGGCAGCCTTGTCTGGTCCCTGATTTCAGTGGGATTGCTTCAAGTTTCTCTCCATTTAGTTTGATGCTGGCTACCGGTTTGCTGTATATTGCTTTTACTATGTTTAGGTATGGGCCTTGAATTCCTGTTCTCTCCAAGCATGAAGGGATGCTGAATTTTGTCAAATGCTTTTTCAGCATCCAATGAAATGACCATGTGGTTTTTTTCTTTGAGTTTGTTTATGTAGTGGATTGTATTGATGGATTTCCGTATATTGAACCAACCCTGCATTCCCGGGATAAAGCCTACTTGATCATGGTGGATGATCGTTTTGATGTGTTCTTGGATTCGGTTGGCAAGAATTTTATTGAGTATTTTTGCATCGATGTTCATAAGGGAAATTGGTCTGAAGTTCTCTTTCTTTGTTGGATCTTTGTGTGGCTTTGGTATCAGCGTAATTGTGGCTTCGTAGAAGGAATTGGGTAGTGTTCCTTCTGTTTCTATTTTGTGGAATAGTTTGAAGAGTATTGGTGTTAACTCTTCTTTGAAGGTCTGGTAGAATTCTGCACTGAAGCCATCTGGTCCTGTGCTTTTTTTGGTTGGAAGACTTTCTATGACTCCTTCTATTTCTTTAGGCATTATGGGACTGTTTAGATGGTCTAGTTGGTCTTGATTTAATTTTGGTATTTGGTATCTGTCAAGGAAATTGTCCATTTCCTCCAGATTCTCCAGTTGTGTTGAGTACAGGCTCTTGTAGTAGGATCTGATGATTTTTTGGATTTCCTCAGTTTCCGTTGTTATATCTCCCTTTTCATTTCTAAGTTTGTTAATTTGGATACTTTCTCTGTGCCCTTTGGTCAGTCTGGCTAAGGGTTTATCTATCTTGTTGATTTTCTCAAAGAACCAGCTCCTGGTTTTGTTGATTTTTTGTATGGTTCTCTTTGTTTCTACTTGATTGATTTCGGCCCTGAGTTTGATGATTTCCTGCCTTCTACTCCTCCTGGGCGAAATAGCTTCTTTTTGTTCTAGGGCTTTCAGGTGTGTCATTAAGCTGGTAATGTATGCTCTCTCCATTTTCTTTTTGGAGGCACTCAGGGCTATGAGTTTTCCTCTTAGCACTGCTTTCATTGTGTCCCATAGATTTGGGTATGTTGTGTTTTCATTTTCATTGTGTTCTAAAAAGTCTTTAATTTCTTTCTTTATTTCTTCCTTGACCAAGGTATCATTGAGTAGAGTATTGTTCAGTTTCCACGTGTATGTGGGTTTTCTGTTGCTTCTGTTGCTATTGAAGACCACTTTTACTCCATAGTGATCAGATAGGAGGCATGGGATTAGTTCTATCTTCTTATATTTGTTGAGGTCTGTCTTGTGACCAATTATATGGTCGATTTTGGAGAAGGTACCATGAGGTGTTGAGAAAAAGGTATATTCTTTTGTTTTAGGATAGAATGTTCTATATATATATATGTTAAATCTAATTGGTCCAAAGCTTCAATTAGTTTCATTGTGTCCCTGTTTAGTTTCTGTTTTCCTGATCGGTCCATTGAGGAAAGTGCAGTGTTGAAGTCACCCACAATTATTGTGTTAGGTGCAATGTGTGCTTTTAGTTTTAATAAAGTTTCTTTTACGAAAGAGGGTGCCCTTGCATTTGGGGCATAGATGTTCAGGATTGACAGTTCTTCTTTTTGTATTTTTCCTTTGACCAGCAAGAAGTGTCCCTCAGGGTCTCTTTTGATGACTTTGGGTTGAAAGTCAATTTTATCTGATATTAAAATAGCTACTCCATCTTGTTTCCTGAGACCATTTGCTTGTAAAATTGTCTTCCAGCCTTTTACTCTAAGGTAGTGTTTGTCTTTGACCCTGAGGTGTGTTTCCTGTAAGCAGCAAAATGTAGGGTCCTGTTTACGTATCCATTCATTTAGTCTGTGTCTTTTTATTGGGGCATTAAGTCCATTGATGTTAAGAGATATTAAGGAATAGTGATTGTTACTTCCTATCATTTTTGACGTTATTTTTTAAATTTGAATGCTTAACTTCTTTTGGGTTTGATGAAAGGTTACTATCTTGCTTTTTCCAGGGTGAAGTTTCCCTCCTTGTATTGGTGTTGTCCTCCTATTATCCTTTTTAGGGCCGGGTTTGTGGATAGATATTGGGTAAACTTGGTTTTGTCATGAAATATCTTAGTTTCTCCATCTATGGTGATTGAGAGTTTTGCTGGATATAGTAGTTTTGGTTGGCATTTGTGTTCTCTTAGAGTCTGCATGAGGTCTGCCCAGGACCTTCTAGCCTTCATAGTCTCAGGTGAAAAGTCTGCTGTGATTCTGATAGGTCTTCCTTTATATGTTACTTGGCCTTTTTCTCTTACTGCCTTTAGTATTCTTTCTTTGTTTAGAACATTTGATGTTTTGATTATTATGTGACGGGAAGTATTTCTGTTCTGGTCCAGTCTGTTTGGAGTTCTGTAGGCTTCTTGTATATTCATGGGCATCTCTCTCTTTAGGTTAGGGAAGTTTTCTTCCATTATTTTATTGAAGATATTTGCTGGCCCTTTAAGTTGTAAATCTTCACTCTCATCTATGCCTATCATCCTTAGGTTTGGTCTTCTCATTGTGTCCTGGATTTCCTGGATATTTTGGGTTACAAGCTTTTTGCATTTTGTATTTTCTTTAACTGTTGAGTCCATGGTTTCTATGGAATCTTCAGCATCTGAGATTCTTTCTTCTATCTCTTGTATTCTGTTGTTGATATTTGCATCTCTGTCCCCTGATTTCTTCCCAAGGCTTTGTATCTCCAAAGTTGTCTCCCTTTGAGTTTTCTTAGTTGTTTCTACTTCTGATTTTAGATCCTGGATGGTTTTGCTTAGCTCCTTCACTTGCATGTTTGTGTTTTCCTGTAATTCTTTAAGAGATTTTTGTGTTTCCTCTTTCATGACCTCAGCCCGTTGGCCAAAGTTCTCCTGTATTTCTTTAAGAGATTTTTGTGTTTCGTCTTTCATGACCTCAGCCTGTTGAGCAAAGTTCTCCTGTATTTCTTTAAGTGTTTTTTGCATTTCCTCCTTGTTGGCTTTTGTATTCTCCTGGATTTCTTTCAATGATTTTTGTGTTTCCCTTGCAAGGGCTTCTAACTTTTGATCCATTTTCTCCTGAATTTCTTTAAGTATGTCCTTCATGTGTTCCTGTACCAGCATCATGACCAGTGATTTTAAATCCAAATCTTGTTTTACTGGTGTGATGGGGTATCCAGGACATGTTGGTAGAGGAGAATTGGGTTCAGATGTTGCCATATTGCCTTGATTTCTGTTAGTGACGTTCCTGCGTTTGCCTTTTGCCATCTAGTTCTCACTGGTGTTAGTCTTGTCAGTGCTGGACTCACCCGTGCAAGCTGCCCCTTCCCAGTTGGCCTCTGGTGCACAGCTTACCTCCTGCACTGCTTGTAGACAGGGTGCTGCTGCCCAGGCTGTTCAGATCCCAAAGCAGGTACCCGAAGGCTCCCGCTGGGGCCCGCTGGATTCACTGGAGCACACTGACTTCTCCCAGCTGGCCGCCCGGAAGCCCAGCTAGCCACTTGCAGGACTTGGAGATGTGGTGCTGCCGCCCAGGCTGATCTGGATCCGGAGGCGGAGAGAGTAGAGCTGAGGGCTTCCGCCTGAGGCCTTGCCCCAGATTGTGTCTGTGGACCAGAAGGAGCCCGTGTGCACCCGCAGGGAGTGCCGACGGTGTATACTGCTATGACCTCCCCTGTGTTCCGCTCACTCCGCTGGGCAGCCGATCCGCCAACCAGGCTGTCGCACACAAGGTTAGCCTGGCCGCCCAGTCCCTGAGTCCAGGCAAAAGCCTGGGAGGCCAAGGTCCGAGCAAAGTTCCCCTAGGGCTATGACTGTTAATTGGGTCCGCCAGGTGACTAGGATGGCGGGCGTGCGCGCCCGCGCTCCCTGAAAGCGCCGGGAGAGTCTGCTGTGCTAACAATCACCTGGGCGGGTTGACTCACAGATGGCCCACCAAGCCGCCCAGTTCTTGGGGTCAGTCCTGTGCCTTTTGGGGCCTAGACCCCCGCTTTGTTAGCCTCAGGCTATGCCTGTTACAGGTCTGCCTGCCAGAGCTCTCTGTCGTCCTGCAGGCAAAATGGCGGCGGCGCGCACGCAGGCCTGGTCAAAAAACCTCCTGGCTGGGTTAGCACCCCGATGGCCCCCCGACCAGCCCAGGGCCTGGGTGCAGGCCAACGCCAGTCGGGCTCAGACCACCGCAGTGTTGGCCTCGGATTATGTTTGTGTACCTCAGTCTGTCCGATCCCTGGAGTACGGAACCAAGATGGATGCACCTCTCCTGACTGGTGGGAGGCTGAGTTCTGAAGTGGCTTCCGTGCAGGAAAGGCGCCGCACAACTGCAGCTGCTTGCCGCCCGGCTGGTCAGCGAAGGTCAGTGGTCGTGGGCGCAGGGTCTAACTGGTCCCTGTGTCGCCTTGGTTCCACTGCTGATGGCCCTTCAGCTGGAGCAGCCACTGCTGCACTGCTGCTGCTGCCGCCGCCGCCGCCGCCGCCGCCGCCGGAAGCCGAGTAGCCAATTCTTAACTCCAGCAAATAAATGTGCCTGTGTTTTATGGTTTGAGCAAATGTTTCTAAATAATCCACGTTGTACAGTCTTGTTCCGCAAAGAGGCATCTTTAGGACCTGAAAACTTCAGAGTGATGCCTGGAGATGCTCACTGCCTATGCAGGCACTGAAGCCTGCTCTGGAACTCTGGTCATTTCCTGTTTCCCTGTGGGGCTAGCTGTTTTCCCACCACATGCTTTCACCGTGAGATGCTGCTTTGTGAGAGGTCACACAGCACCGGCTCCAGTTTAAACTGGACACTCTAAAACTATCATCTCCCAAACAAGTTTTTTTATTTATATGTTAATTGTCTCAGACAGTTCATTAGAGTAACAGGAAGCTAATACATTACTCTCCACAAGCATGATTACCACCTCAATAACTTAGTAGCTGTGTACATTTGCACAAGCACCTAGCCTTCTAAAACATCATCTTTAATGAACATACTTGTAATTACCCTTATAAGTTCTTGAAGGATGGAAAACAAAACCTATACAACATGCCAATGCTTAGAAAGCGCACAATAAAAGAAGATGAGGAACAGGAGATGAAAGAAGAGGAGAAAGATGAAAGTAGAAGGAGAAAGAGAAGGAAGGTTCACTACTATACAGAAGGCAGCCTCTAAATGATAAAACCACTGTGGTGGTTTGAATATGTTTGGCCCAGGGAATGGCACCATTAGGAGGAAGTGTGACCTTGTTGGAGGAAGTGTGTTACTGTAGGGATAGGTTTTGTAGCTGCCTGAAAACCAGTCTTCTCCTGTTTGACTTGGATCAAGATATAGAACTCTCAGCTCCTCCAGCCCCACATCTGCCTAAATGCTTCCATGTTCTCACCAGGATGATAATAGACTAGACCTCTGAATCAGTAAATCAGCACAATTAAATGTTGTCCTTTATAAAAGTTGCCTTGGTCATGGAGCCCCTTCAGAGCAATGGGATAACAGTCGAAAGGATACTATGAAAGAGTTAGGGGAAATGCCTCTGGCCATTGCTTCCTTCTTGGAGACGACAATTCCACTGTCATTTTGTTTCTCTGAGGAAATCAGGAAAAAAGTATGAGTGTAGTCTATGAGGTGTCATATCTGGCTGGTATGTGATTGTACTGGTGGTGAGGTGGGGTGGATATGAACCTTTAGACTTGTCCATTACTGTAGCAGAATTAATTACCAGAGAACTTGGAAGTACTTTTAGCAATGATATTTGCCAAGGGTCCCCCTGAAATTTCTAAGCCTAGCATTCTTCTTTCCCAGTTCCTTCATTCAACCCTACCATCACCTAACTATTATGTTTTTATTTTCACAGGCCATTGGTTAATTATTATATTAATATTTGATTAACAGGTGATTAAAAGTGTGTCTGGCTAGAGCATCTGTACAAGAATGCTCAACTGAGCTAGAAATTATGATTGAAGATGTTTGAATCTTACTCTTTGTTTTCCAGGTTCTGTATTATCTGACGATACAGAAAGGAAATGTGTTAGGACAGACAAGATATATCCATTCTGAGATGCCTATATAAGTGTCAAGGCCACCTTCTCCACCTCAAAAAGATTTAAAGAAAAATATCCAAACTCTGGGACTCTCTCCAACCTCTCTTAAAATGAGGTTCTTTTCTTTTCTTCTTGGAGAAAAAGTTTACTGTCATTAAAACTCTTTGCCTTCCTCACTGTGGAGTTAGGTTTTCTCAGAATAAAATTGTCACCTGTCATTGGATGTGACCAGCGACTGCTAAGTTTATCACAACACTAGATTAATTTCCATAAATTGCACCCCCGCCTCAAGCCAGAAGCATCCGAGATTTTTTAGAAGAGATAACTCTGCAGGCACCCGCCTACTACAAGTGGAAATATGTCAGTCCTTCAGTGAAGCACAGACAGCTGGTGCCTGTCAGTCAGAGCTGAAGGCAGCATGGAGAGGAAAAACCATCTCCCATGGTGTCAAGGCCCCAGCTTTAGGTTGGGTACTGCCTCTAATGGCAAGGGGTGTAGTTGTTCACAAGTGACTTTGCATCAGTTTCTTCCTCCCAAAAGCAAGGCTTTGCATGACCGTACAATGTTCCCTTCTGTCTCCACACTGTTCCTCATTTTCCCTGTCCCTGACATGCATCCCGGACCTAGCTGCAGAAGATCACTGGGTCTAGCTCTCTGTACACATGTATGTAAGTAACACATTGGATCCCTAACCTTTTGAAATTATCACATTGTTTTTCATTATTTTCAATAATATTAGAAATATCTCATTCCTATATCTCATATCTGATTTTTCTAACTAAGAAGCCAGCATATTCTTATTATACTGATAAATGGAAAGAAAGGAGAATTCATTCGTAATGTCAGTTTCTTTCAAGTGTTGCCACATATTTATGGACAGCCTTTACAGTGTTGAAAACACTTTTCCACATTAATGGACACTCATGTATAGATTTTGTATCATTGGAAATGCATTTTCACATATACTTACTTGTGTATGTGTGTACGCATGCACATTATAGACAGACGTTCATGCCACAAGTGTCTGAGATCAGAGACAACTTGTAGGATCAAACTCAGGTAGGCCATCTGTCTTTGTGGCGAGCACCATTACCTACTGTCCCATCTCATGAGCATCTAAAAGGAAGGTCTTACCTAGAAAAAGCATCACAGTGAATTAAGAAAGTTGAGGCTTGCTCCAAATAGCAGTCTTGTAAAAGCAGTTCAGAGCAAGGATTCTGAAATCAGATTTCCCTTGCTTCAAAAGATTATCACTTTTACACTTCCAGGAATCTGAATTCCCTCATCTCTAAAACAAGAAGATGAGCTCAGTCACCAGGCTGCTATGAGAAACCATTGTCATGACAGGTGTGATGGGCTCCAGCCATCTGAGAACAAGACAACTGTTAGCACATGTGGTCCTGATATTGCTATTATGATAGTTTCTCCACCATAATTAAAAATGGGAGATGGGTATATATTCAGGTTGAAAAACAGAAAACATGGGCTGGAGAGATGGCTCAGCAGTTAAGAACACTGAGTGTTCTTCCAGAGGTCCTGAGTTCAATTCCCAGCAACCACATGGTGGCTCACAGCTATCTGTAATAGAATTTGATGGCCTCTTCTGGTTTATTGGAAGAGAACAAGAGTGTACTCACATGCATAAAATAAATCTTTTTTTTTAAACAGGAGTACTTTCTGTTGAAAAAAGAAAAACAGAAAACATAATACAGAGTACATCATTCTATCTCTAATTCAATAAACTATTTAATGACTCTGGCTGGCCATTGTAGTATGGAAGACACTTCTAGGAGACACCTATCATATGTTATATGATCTGACCAACTGCCAAAGAGTCTATCCTTGTAAAAGCAAGCTGTGTTGCTCTACTGTGATCTACTAGACCTGAGGATCTTGTAAGTGGTGGATGATGGCTGGAGAGTGTGGGTGGGGCTTAGTCATGTGGCTGGTTCCTGTGTAGGGCAGAAGTAGGTAAGGAAATACAAGAAGAACAAGTTGATTTCTGGGACAGGACCACATACAAGGGTCATAGGCCATGGCCCAGGAGTCATAGGCCATCCTCCACATTGTCTCAAACCAATAAAGAGACTTACCTGAAGAGTCTAAATGTGAAGTTGGGTTTGACAATGTATTAACAACATACCATATCTCACTCAAGACCTTTTAAATCTAATTTAAATGTTTAAGCTATTTATATGTCACATGGGAACATCCATTTCAACTCCTGCCAGGCACCCCACAAATGCTAGCAGTAACACGATCCTGAATTTCATTATTTACTCTACTATTTATTTCTTAATCACACTTTTCTTTAGGGAAAACATGGGGATGCTGGCCCAAGTTGAAAAGATTCAAAGTGTAATGCACTCTGCAACACAGGAAGGGAAATAACTTATTTGGCAATAGAGTTCTAGGTTTAACATTGTAGAAAGTAGTCTTCAGGAGAAACAGTTAGATCATTTCTGCGCTCCGGAGACCACCCAAATTCCAGTCAGTATAATTAGATACCATGGCTTTCTTTTTCTTCCTATTCATCACTTCCCAGAAAAACATTTTTTTTAAAGAATATATTAAGTATCTTGTTTTCTTCTGAACTACTTTATCATTGTGAGGAAACACAGATACTTTGGGGAGTAGTGCAGTAAAAAACCATTAAGTCATAGCCCCAGGAAAAGCGTATGTGCACAAATGATAAAGAGATAGGATCAGACTTCAGGGAGTTCACCAGCATGAGGCTCAGATGCCTCAGACTAACTGAGTGATGTTTAAGGAAAGGATTTAGTCTACCCTGCAGTGGTTTTTTTTTTTTTGTTTGTTTGTTTGTTTGTTTTACTTTTTTTTTTTAATGTACAATATGAATCCGAATCAGATAGGACAAATGAGCTGTATGATTCGGGTACCCATTTCTAGATAAAATAACTATTCTAGAACTTAGTGTCTTGAAAAACATGCTGTCAGGATCCTACTGTTTAGGCAGGATACTGGCACAAGGGTTCTGTCCGTGTGCGGCTATCCCCATAGCCTTAACTGAAGAACTGATGAGGCAAGACAGATCCACTCCCATTTCTTGTCCCCATGGCTAGACTGGTGAGGGATTGGTTAGACTTGTTTGTTTCTTTCTGTAGAATCTCATAGTCGTTTGGAGTTTCCTCTATACAAGATATACAAAGTCCAAAAAACAAACCAAAAAGAGTCTTCGTGGTAGACTAAGAGGTCTGCCTTTGCTACATGCTCATATCCTGTTGGTCATGGAAAGTCATATAACAAGTCCAGAGTTAGTGAAAGAAGACTACAGAGGCATGAGTGCCAGGATACATGGCTTCTTGGGGGTATCTGTTAAGCAGTCTTGAGGATAATCTTCATAAATAAGAGGGAACGGCAATTGAAGGAGCAGTAATTATAACCTGTTAGGTACTCTACAATGGGTAGAATGTCTAGTCAGTCTTTCTCATTATTTAGACTCCATAACAAGGGTCTCTTAAGGCAGTTTTCTCCAACTACATCATATTTTCCTGTTAGACACTAAGGATACAATGCCTTTAGTTCTAGATACATAGTACAATAGTTAATGGTGAAGTATCGTTGATGCCTGGTTTCTTATTACTCAAACTAAATTTTATACTCTGAAGACAAGGACTTCGTTCACTATCAGTACCATTTTGACACAGGATCAGATAGATACATAAATATTCAAGGAAGAAGAAGGCTGGTAGGTCAGGGCAGTGCAAGTCAAGGGACTTCCATGTGGTCAAGGTTCAGGGATGTAAGACATGAGTCACACAACAGTAGCACCCACTCAACAACAGTACAGACATGAAACTAAGGCAGAATCTAAATCTTCAGCATACCCAAGAGAAGTTAACATCCACTCTACTTTATAGGTGGGGAGATTAGGGTTTATAGAAGGTAAATGATTCCTGTGGTTAAAATGTTGGTCCAGTCGGGCAGTGGTGGCACATGATTTTAATCCCAGCACTTGGGAGGCAGAGGCAGGTGGATCTCTGAATTCAAGGCCAGACTGGTCTACAGAGTGACTTCCAGGACAGCCAGGACTACAAAGAAACCCTGTCTCAAAAAACAAAACAAAAAAACCCAAAACAACAACAACAACAAAACAAACAAACAAACAAACAAAAAAGTTGGCCCACCTCAAAGCTGGCATCTGACCCAGAGAAATCTGACCTCAGATCTCACCATTTTAACCATGATCCCACTTCTAAGTACAAGTCCATGCTTAGGACAAGAGGGGAGTACTTAAGAATGCACACCCTGTGTTCTCTGAAGGACTACTTGAGAAGTATGTCCACAGAGTCAATGAAAATATACAGGGAAGAAATACTTGTTGCTTTGTAAATTAAGGAAGAAATAGAAAAGATTATTGCTATAATCTTTTCTAATCAAGCAGAAAAACGGAGTGAAAAATGAGAATTTCAGGAAGATAATGAGGCAGAGGAGCCTGACAGAGAAAGGCATTCTGGGGGTGTGGGGGCGTGGGAGGGGAGTGAACAACATCTTGTAAGAATGTCATGACGGAACTGTCTCCTAGCAAGCATGGCAGAGGGTGAGTGGTCCATGTAGTCTAAGCAAGTAAAGCCGAAGGCACTCTCTACATGAGTCGTAACTTCAGTACACAGTGGTCAAAAAATTTTCAAAATATAGATATTTATAGCATTGACAATGTTAAGTAATTACAAAGCACTCACATGAAATATTGATGTTTTGGCTTCAGAGATTAAAATAATTATAAAAAAATTTGAAAGACCTAGCCTGCCCCCATCAAATAACTAAAATGCCAATGTAGAAAATCAAACACTATCAAGGACGCACAATTCTATCATCTGCTGAAATACTTCTAGCAAGTGCTTGGTAAGAGTGTCACTCAATTTGGCATCTACTGATGCGGAACATACACACAGGCCCTATGACCCAAAAATGCCACTCCAGAGCACATACCCACCCACAGAACTGTATTCATGTATGTATAATAGAATGACTGCAACACTGTTGATAATGTGCTCCAACTGGAAACTATCCAACTGTCCGGCAACACTATTAAAGCGATATAAATCATGGTGTATTCACAAGCTAGGATAATCTGCAATGATGAGCATAGACAAGGTGTAATTATATATAAACTACAAGATCATCCTCACAAGCATTAATATTTAAAGCAAAATCAGAATGCTTGAGCCCTATATTTGAGTAACAAAATAAGGTAAAATATAATGTATGTAAGTTAAGCTGTGGGAAGTCACAATTTTAATCACTCTTTGGGGAGGGGACAGAGGCCTCAGTGAGACTTCTTCAGTATGCAGTAATCTTTCTTCATTAATATAAACAAAATTTCTAAATTTTGATATTCTAAAATTGATGTAAACAAATTTGTAAATCTGGGATAAGGAGTCAGAAACAAGCATCTTCAAGAATCCAAAACCAAACAGAAACATAAGAACCAAAAGATGCAGTACTGAGCACAACAAAGTCAAAAGAAATATCCCACTATTCCTGTCCATAAGGCAGCTGTCTATTCAGGCAGCAAACAGGGATCACCTGCCTTCCAGAGGAGGAGTGTTAACACTCCTCTCTTACGAAATCCTTACTTTAAGTCAACTATAAGGAACAGGAGAAAGAATGCTTACCTCTCATCTTTCCAAAGACATAACAATGTTCTTTACACATAATCATCCCTGAGTAAATGTACATTGTATGACCAAAACACAGAATAATTCAGGATCTCAGGGTTGAAGAGATGGGTCAGCAGTTGAGAATGCTTCTCACTCATCCAGAGGACCAGAGGTCAGTTCCCCAGTACCCATGTCAGGTGGCCCACAACCATGTCATTGCAGCTTCAGGAGATCTGACTCCTTGATTCAAGTATAAACCATAAACCCATATTCAGCCGTATGCAATAACCCACCTTTCCTGGTCACCACATAGAGTCAACATGATGAACTTCTAGACAGCTGTAACTCTTCCAGCAGAGAGCCCAGGCCATCCCATCTCAACCTCAGACTTCATTCTGTCTTCATTTTTTTCCCATCCCAGTTAATCACTGGAGTGTGCAGCAGGACACAAGGGGAAAGAATGCTTCCAAAGGAATATCCTGGAATATCAGGAGAAGATAAGTATCTGTTGTGGATGACCACAAAATCCACATGTCTATAAATCTCAGCTCTCAAGACAAGCCTGGGCTACATAGAGAGTTTCAGGCCAGTCTTAGCTAAATTGTAAGACCTTTTCTGAAAATGAAATCCCTTTGGAAGGTTAGTTTCACAGGAATGATGAGTATGGGCCTAAAACAGGTGGGCTGGAGAAATTGAAATTGAGGTTCAAATGCTGAAGTAAACTTGGTAAATATCTGCATAGGGATCAATATTAAGACCCTCTTCACTGGTCATTCTGATTATTTTTATACTTATTATATTTATGTGTCTTTATATACCTATATGTGAGTTTATGTGCATCCCATGTGTGCAGGTGCCTAAAGAGGCCAGAGGAGAACATTTAACACCCTGGAACTGGAGTTAGAGGTAATTGTGGGCCATTCAATGTAGGTACTGAAAACTAAACCAGGTTCCTCTTTAAGAGCAGTAAATGCCCTTAACTGTGAGCCATCTCTACATCCCCACAGCTCTGATACTTAGACCTCTTCCTTGTACCATTTACTCAATGAGAATCTCTCTCAATTTCTCTTGCTGTGAAGAGACACCATGACGAAGGCAACTTATAAAAGAGAGCACTTTATTGGATGTTTTCTTACAGCTTCAAAGAAAGAGTCCATGCCCATTATTTTAAAGAGTATGCTGACTGGGAGGCATGGCGCTGGAACAGTAGCTGAGAATTTATATTTGGTCGACAAGCAGGAGGCAGAGAAAGGGAGGAAGTGCATGGAGGTGAGGGTGGGTGAAGAATGGTCCTAATGTGGGCTTTTGAAATCTCAAAGCCCACTGACTCCTAATGACATACTTCCTCCATCAAGACCACACCTCATAGTCCTCACCCAAACAAGTCTACCAATTGGTAAACAAATATTCAAATATATTAGTTTATGGGAACTATTTTATTCAAACTGCCACTGCATCCCTGAAAAGAACCCATGTGAGCCGCCTTCAGAGAGCCAGTATCTAGCCTGGAAGTTCTACAACTGTTTCCGTTATGTCCAAAGACCTGTCCACTTCAACTTTTGCTCGGACACACCAATGGCCTCTTGATTTCATACTTATATGTGGCTTATACGACAAGCTGCTACACAGTTCTACAATGGAATATTGAACAAGTCAGGCCCTATCTCCACCTTCCATTCCAGCACAAATCAGAGGCTGGAAGATAATATAAGTCTCATTAAGAAAACTTCCCCTCCTGAAGAGCCATTCAGTCTCCAAACTTTCAGATCAGTGTTTAGAAGATCTAAGCCTCAGCTGATTTGGAAGTGAAGACACTCCTGCCTGCCCCTCCTGCCCACCCCTCCTGCCCACCCCCTCAGTCTCATTAGAATTCTACCCAACCACGCTGTTATTACTAATTCCATAATGACAATGGAGCATTGAAGTAAAATTTTAACAGTTCCTCAGTTAATCATTAAAATTAGCCTATCAGGGTGAAGAGATCTTCCACTGTTTTCAGTGTTGTGTAATTTCAGATAATAAGCGAGATGAGGAAAAGGGGTTTTTAATGCATCATAACTCCATAGAGGGCACTGAGCTGTTTTGAAAGGCCTGAGAGAGTCCAAAACAAAACAAAGGAAAACAAAACCCAGCTCCAAGGAAGCCTATTTAGATTTGGTTTCCAGAGGGAGAAGCCTCAGGGCCAAAGATGCAGCGGGAGAGTGGATGTTCCTTGAGAAGTGCTGCCTGGGAGAACGGAAGCTCACAGGAAGGACCACTTCGGGCTTAAGATGCTAAGCACTTTAAGTCACCCAAGCTTGAGTGAAAAGAAAAATCTCTGTCCCAGAACACCTGTTCAATGGTATCGCCAGGTCCTTTGGGGACTGGCTAAGTTCCTCTGTGCGCATCTCAGTAGTGGGTTCATATGGCTTCTCAAAGCATTCACTAGAGAACAGCTTAGGTGGTTTCTGTGGACCTAAAAATTTAAATCTGGTTCATTTGGAAATAATTTCAAAATGTACAGAATTTTCCAAATGAGAAGAATCTTTTACAAAATGGAAATAGTTTTGTAGACCTGGGATACCGGAGTGACAGCTGAAAAACTCCATGAAGAGTAGTTCTGTTCTTGCAGAATTCAGGGGAGTCTTAGAAAGGGGTCCTGGAGGTCATCTCCCTGACAGGTTTCTGTTTGTCTTCATGCCCAATGAGCAGGAAAATAAGATCATTTAATTGGGTGGCACATGCTTTCTTCTGATTATCTTTTTCATTAGTCTTTTCCAGTATTTCTCTAGAAGCTATGAACGTCGAAGGAAGTTATGTGGACATTAGATCAGTTTGATATAAAAGTTCTGAAAAACATGAGAGTTGGTGCCTCTGAGAGTAGCTCAAAGTAAGAAGGCCATTCTCAGTTCTTCCACTGCGCAGCAGTTGGATTCTAGGATGTTCCAATTCTGGTTGTGTTGGTGGTTTGCTGGTTTCTTATTCTTGCTTTTCTGTTAATCCCAGCTCCTTCCAGACTTCTGAAATTTCTTTGTTTAGTAAACAGAGGTGAACTCTCTGGTGAGCCAATACCTCTTCACTCCTCAGTCTTTTCCCTTCACCTTTGATGGATTATCATACCATTTTTGCTTTGTTTTGTAGCTGACTTCTCTTTTGTTTTTCTTTTTTATGCCATTAGCTTATTTACAGTCTGCGATGGACCAAGGAGGTGGAGAAACTCCAGATACTCTGGCCCAACATGCCGCTGCTGGAACTTCTGCGGGGAGGGGGGGGGGACAAAGATGCGGAAGGTGGAAGAAATTGCCACACCACCCTTCTCCTTTCTTTACGACCTTTGTAACTAGACATGGTTGTAGGCAGGGAGTTTGGAAAAGATCCTAGTAGTAGCATGTGTGCTCATTTCATCCATGATGGGAAATAATGGTCCAAAAAGGAGATGGGAGATCAAGTCAAATCTGGCCATCAGTGGTAGACAGTTTGCCATTAAACCACAGCAATGCCTCTACTATTGTTGCTCCCTTGTGGCTCTTTCCATTGAGATGAGATGTATATTTTCTCCCTCATAGTGTGGCTTGCCACAATATAAAAATGAAGATATGTGGCTTCTGAAGGTGTGGAAGGCCAGTCAGTGTTTATGTCAGACACTGGCTTAAATAGTAATTGCTAATTTTGGTGTTGGCATAATATATTTTATATGGCTTTGATAGCTTGCCATTTTATTTTTTCTCAGCTAGGTAATTTGTTACCAAAGACTTGATTACATGACAAATCTTTGAATACAAATGATATCTCCGAACTAGTTATATCCAACTAAATCATCTTGATCTTGGTGTGAGGGAAGGAAGTTACTTTTAGTTAGTCTCCCATATATTCATGAACATGATGATGTAACAAACAATTCACTCAAATGGATATTATGCCCATTATTACTAGTCTAACCCAACAACATAGATTTTCATTTTGGTCTCACTTATAGACCTGAATATTGATGTAACATTAAGCAAGCCTTATTGGCACTGTTGGTAAAAATATAATTCTTGAATAGTGATGACTAAATTCATAGTAGCCAGCTCTGAAAATGGTTGTTTCCAGTTTTCAGAGACTTCTTGGCATGGAATAAGCCACAAAATGACAGTATTTGTAAGGTTTAGCTGTATAACAAATCACCCCCAAAGTTACTGACTGAAAACTTTAACAGTCTCATTTAATCGATGATTCTGTGGTCCATTGCGGCAGTTCTGCCCTGGCCTTGCTTGGTTTTATGTGTATTGGGAGCTCTCCCACAGCTGAGGGAAGCTGACAGGTTGACTTGCAGCTCTGTGGTCTACCATGACCTTTCTCCTCTGTGTAACAGTGCTCAGAGTGTCTGTCAAGAGAGCAAGACCAACTATTAACCTTGTTTCTGTTCCTATGGTCTCCCACCCGCTACCAGGTTATCCCAGAGCAGGTCACATTAAAGCCTCCAGATTCTAGGTGGAGAGCAAGAAAGATACTGACCCGTCCAGCAGGTCCAGTTATTCAGGGTTCCAAAGGGGTGCTACCTGAGGGTCAAAGGGGGGGAGAGAAAGGAGACCAGGCAAGGGGGGGAGAGAAAGGAGACCAGGTAAGGAGGTTCAATTGTCGAGGTCTCGTTTAATTTTCTGGGAGTACACAGGTTTTAAGCTTTCAGAGGAAGAGCTCGCCTCAACGCAAGAACAAAGGAGGGAGGGGCATTCTTGGCAGTTTCAGCTGGAAGAGATAAGGGCCATCTGGTGGAGACATCTGATGTTTGCAAAGTCTGGAGCATCCCTCGGTTATCTCAGAACTTCCCTTCAACCGGCAGTTCATGGGGAGAGGCTCTTCTTTGTTTTGCTCAGGACCTTTGCCCTGCCAGCCCTCCAGGCTGTTAGTGAGGGTCCATTATGGCTTTCCACAAGATACCCCACTTTTTGTGCCTTAGCTAGCATCTCGTTAAACAAAGAACATCATCTGGCTAAGCCATGCTTTGAAGTATAGAAGTGAGAGTCGATCTCTTGGTGTGAAATATTGCAAAGGTGTGTTTTCAAAGACTGTGTGAAAGTTTATCTTCCTGGTCATTTTGACTTGGTTGAGAACCTCATGCCAGACATACCTCTAGGCATGTCTGAGAGAGGATTAATTGAGGAAGACAGAACCATCCATCCCATGAGCTGGCACTCTAAACTGAGTAAGATGGAAAGGGGCAGGACACCAGCTAAGTGCCAGCACTTCCCTCCCTCTGCATCCTGGATTCACCAAAGCATGGCAAGTGCCAGCCACATGCTTCTCCAGCCATGAACTCTGCAATGTCCCTACTGCTCACCACCCCCATGGGAGACAGTACACTCCTGTGAAAAAAAGAGGGAGGGGGCAGGGCGGAGCTGCATCGGAGAACTCTGGCATGCAGAGCCTGCTAGGGGCATAGGGGAACACTGGCTAGGTCCTTGCACCACACCTGGATAGGGATGGTAGGCTCCTAGCGGGGAGGTCTTTGCCCAGAAGGCGGGGCTGTTTGCAAGGCCTAGGGTACCTGCAGAAGAAGTTTAACTGAGAAGAGGCTGGATCCTTTCCTGGTGGCTGGGAACACTGAGGCCTGCTCCATATTCTTACACTACGGGTTTTGTTAAGAGACAGTTCATAGTTTCAATGCTTTATTATAGAAAAGTAAGAAGAGAAACTAAGAGAAGTAAAGAGAGAAAGAGAATATAGAGGGATGGCCTTGACCACATAGAAAGAGGTGAAAGAATGGAGAGAAACAAGAGTGGCAAGAGAAGGCAGAGAAGGGTGGGGGGTGGGGGGAGGGGGGGGAGGCAGGGGTGGTGGGGGGAAGAAGAAACCTTTTATAGTAAGCTGGGTTACCTGGCAATAGCCAGGTAACTGTAGGGTAGGAAAAGTCTGGATGTAGCCAGGTGACTGTAGGGCTAGAATCCATCCAGAACGCTAGTGGCCTGGGGCATGGCCACAGGATTATAGAGTTGAGGAGTCAGCAGTCTGGGAGCATAGCTCATGGTTCCATCCCTTGTAGAATGTTCTACTGGGTCTCCGGAGTAAACCTTGCTCAACCAGGCTACAGACTACCCTACAAGGTCCCACATCTCTCCCTTTTAATTTTTTTAAAAGGAGAGGGGTCATTGGAGTGGCTGTGTCATTTGTAGTGAAAATTTTGGGTAGAGTGGAGGTATCAGAAGAAAGCCAGACTGGTAAGGGGGCGGGGGAGACAAGGGATGATCGAATCACTGGGTAGTACAGTTTGAGGGTAATAACATCAGTTTTAAACAGCAATCAATCAATCTAGATAGACAATTTGTTTTTCTCACTAGCACATAATTCTCTCCAAGTTCAATAGCCATTTTGCTTTGGCAAGAGAGTTCATCTGCAGCTGGAAGGTCCCAAGTCTGTAGCGCGTATCTCTGTATGAGCCGGGAGAAATCATTTCCTTAAGTTGCTATTTGGTCACAACTATAGAAAATAACTATAGTTACATGCAGAGAAGGCAGGAACTTTTTGCAACTAGTAGGAGATACTCACAGCCATACTATAAACCTGTAGCCAGAACTCAGAGAATAGCAGCTTTTATTCATTCACCAGGCACAGCCAAAAGAACCAACCTGCACCCAGATCAGCTCATTAACAAGCATGCTATTTCCTAAGAAAAGGACAGAATATTTAGTTCTGGACACTTAGTTCTTAGAGCAAGACCATAACAATTTTTAGAACCAGAATGATACTGATGCCAGTATAGAAGCTGTGCTGTGGTCATGAGAGTCAGGACAAGGCCCATAAGAAAGAGGGTTCAGCATATTTCAGCTCCAAAGCTTTTGCTATGCTCCAGGGAAAGTCAATGCAGGGGAAAGGTTAGTTAACCTTTTCTCTCATGATAGGCATGATGAGGACAAATGGTCTGTTCCCTCACACCCTCTCTGAAGCTTGCTTATGCTGCTAAGCCCAACTGGATCTGTAAAGAGAACCCCTATATCTTCATTAAAGCCACTAAGAAAGAATGACAGTGACAGCATCATTTCTCTGGCCTGACAGGTTTCGTGAAAAGTCTGAAATGCTTTGAAAATGGCAGAAGCCTTTATGGTTCACTGGGTTAGTATTTGTTTATCTCTTAAAATGGACATTAGCTGGTCCTACCTCCAAACATAGGTTCGAGAAAATCAAATCTTCCTTCATTGCACAGCAGAAAAAGACACAGTATATGTGTAACACAAGAATATGTATGTGAATGCACACACACATACACATACACATATCCACACATACAATACATACACACACAGAGCAGAGGAAATGAGCATGTTAGCTTGTGCTACAGGTAAAGGAGAGGAGATCCATTTGGTGGTGATATGGAAGACAGTGGAGCTACTGTATATGGTCTCTGTTGTGGTAACATTGGAAACTATAAGAGAAGCAGCAGATAAAAAGAAACTTGTTTCAAAATATCCAGGCTCAGCCATTTCTTTCTGAATAATCCTTATGGATTGACGTTACATCACCCCACCTCATAGTCCTCTATTGTAGAGTTGGGCTAATGTTACCTATATTATGTTAATTGGGTCCCCAAAATTCCATAAGATTCCACATGTCTGCACTTGAGATACGGAGGGTCTCAAGTAGGTTTTGATTGGTAAATAAAGTTGTCGGTGGTTAATAGTAGGGAGAGAGAGGTGGGACTCATAGGATTCCCAGGCTAGGAACACAGAAAGGGGAGAAAGGGAGAGCCACCTTTCCAGGAGAGGAGTAGCAGCCATGCCTAAGAAGTGCAGAAGAGAAACAGCCAGTAGGTAAGAGCCTCTGATGTGTTAGCCACGTGGAGGTTTGGGACTGTGCAACTGAGCTGTTTAAGGCATATTAAAATATAAAAGAGAGAGAGAGAGAGAGAGAGAGAGAGAGAGAGAGAGAGAGAGAGAGAGAGAGAGAGAGAGAGAAGAAAGAGAGAGAAGAGGAGAGGAGAGAGAGAGAGAGAGAAAAAAGAGACTTTTCAGTTGGGAATCCAGAACATTGGTTCAGGTAATGAGGAACATGTACCGCCATCAGGTCAATTTGAGTAGAGACTAATGGACAGCTGCAGTAGTCCTCATCTGTTAAAATAAAATGATACCAAAACACAAAGGTTCTTGAGACGGTTAAATGAATGTACCCACAATTGCATTGTCCCAGGCTAAATACTGCATAATTGTTGTAGAAGTGTGAGGACCTGGATGGAATGTAACTGCCGAGAAGTAGCCTTGTTTCACTCTGGGCTACTCTGGGGCCTAAGAGACAGGTCTAGCCAAAGACTGACCATGTTCCCTCTTCATGCTCTAGCACGAAGCCTTTGCCCACCTTGAGTGGCCGTGCACTACAGTCTCTGAGATTTTTCTTCTGTATCAGGGACCTTATAATGAGAGTAGGAGAAAGGCAAAGAAGATATAGAGAGCATCCCAGCCTCATCCTAGACAGAAGAAGAAAGACAGTGCCAGTGGATAACTCTGTGATGACAGCAAAGATCATTTTGCTGGTACCTGTGAAAACTCCTTGTTCTGACTGTCTAGAAATAAGATACTGACTGTGTACAGATGGTTGGAATGTGGAATCATCCAGAACCATCTTCATTCACAGTTGTAAGGATGTTGACTTCAATTTTGAACCCTCTCATAGACTGCTAGCTCACCGAGGTTGACAGCAGAGTGTATAAAGACAACCTCTTCACTTGCCTAGGTTTCTTATAGCACACCAGCCTTGAGCTATCCAAATTCCTCCACATCACTTCAGTGCTCAGAGAAAGCAAGAGCAGCTTGTAAGATAAAAAGTATAATGCCTTATGACCTAGTTAGTCTTTGAAGGAACACATCATCTTTGCTACCAAATTTTGTTGGTTACCAATGACATCTAAGCTTGCAAAATTGCCCTGACTGAGGAAGAACATAGATTACATCTTGATTGGTGAATTTCAAAGTCATATTAGAGATGAACGTATGGGCATTATTATAGCCATACAACCAATCATAGAGGCTACCCCAGGGGCTACTGAGCCAGAAGAGATTCATATTATATAAATAACTATTAATAAATAAATATATTATATAAATAAATTTGACAGTTACATTTATTTAAACCTTCTTTCATTAACACCCTCAGGCTGTCAGAACGCATAGAATGGATGACTTAAATAACAGAAATTTATTTCTCACAATCCCACACCCTTCACTGAGTGATAGTCAATCCACCATCTTGGTGTTCTTTAATGAGAAAATATTCTCATTTCTGTCTGATCTGTCAGTAGGATCACCTTAAAAATAATGATTCCATCAAGCCACCTCTTCAGGGCAATCCAGATCTTTTTTTTTTTCTTAGAACACACTGCAAGGCTGTTCAGTTCTCTACCTGTCACCCAATTTCAAGATGGCTTCCGTGTTTTTACTTACTTCTTACAGCAACATCCCACTTCACAGTAACAATACTGCATTGTCCTGCTCAGACAGCTATAATAATATCTAAGGTTACACAGCTAAACAATAGAAATTTATTTCCTATAGTTCTGGAGAATGAGACAGCAAAGATCAAGGTGCTAATACATGGCTAATGAAATTATTCTTTTGGATATTTAGGTAGACCCCTTCTTGTTATATGCTCTCCAGATCTCTATTCTGAGGGGGAGAAAGAAGAGAAAGAGACAAGAGAAAGAGGATGGAGAAAGGAAAGGTAGGGGAGAAGAGAAAAAGGGCAGGGAAGCAGGGAGAGTGCAATCTCTCTCATTGTCTTTCCTTGTAAAGGCTCTAATTCTACCAGATTAATGTCCAACCCTCATGACCTCATTCCACCTCTCTTTCTTAGATAAGCCAGGTCTGAAAGCACACTGTAGGCTAGTGCCAGCATACGAACCTGAGCAGAGAACATTAGGTCTGCAGCCAATATTGTTTAGGTAAGTAAATGATTTGCTTTACCTACCTAATATTGCTCTTTCTTTATACCAGTTTTCCAAAGGACAATACTAATATTATATTAACGCACAGACCTGTATGTGTGTGTGTGTGTACGCGCGTGTGCACTTCGACCTGCTTTTATCTATGTCTTGGTGCATATGTATTACTATAGGATGGAAACATATTCTTTGAAACATAAATTCTAGATATGTTGACAAAACTGGATGTGTGAGTAAAATTTCATGTAAGAAAAGAGACTATATTGAATTTTATGCACAAGAGCAATACAGTGAGCTTATAAGATTGAAAGGAAACCATAAGGTTCAGATTTCCACATAATAATTAGTCACTTCCAGCCCTTTGAGTCTCCTGGGAGCCTTGCTCAGGTACCTGACTCACAGGAGCATAGGCAGTACTGGAGTTGTTTAAAGCCATCGACTGTGGGGTAGCAGAAAATTCACCCAGCCAGCAAGATCTCCTTCTGGGTGAATTCTTCACATGGAGAAGGTATGCTAAAAGATGGACTATGCAAGGGTCACAGGATGCTTTGTATCCTTTTAGCTGGACACAGAACATTTCTCTTAGCAGACTAATCCTAAAACTAAATAAGTTGACTTTCTTTAGAAAAGGACCGTGTCATTCAAATCCAACTAACTTATTTAGAACTAAAAACCTGTCTATGTTCAGTGAATATGTGTGCATATGTGTTGTGTGTCTATGTGTTTCTGTGTGTATCTATGTGTTTGTATGTGACACCTGAGAACCATCCTATGTATTTTTCCATCTTAGACTTTTAGCCTCCTACTGAACTTTCAGAATCAGACAAGACACTTGATAGAAAACATTTAAAATATAAGCTTTGATCTCCTCCTAGGTAGACATCTGTAACGTTTCTATTGAATAACAAGAGAAGCATTCAGTGGGCTGGATTCAGAATCCTAAACAGTTGCCATATTATACCTTAACACTGATCAATTCTACTCATCGCTCTCCACAGACCTAGGAGAATGCTTCAGCAGATTAGGTATGTCTCCTCATTATCAGATGATCAATAAATCACTTTTCCACGTACATTTTATGGTTGCACAATACACCAGCATAATAAAAGTTTGACTTAGATAATGTTCCTTTTCATTAGCAGAGATGAATTACCTCATGGGGCCAACAGATACACAACTATGGTTTGCCCTTCCACTAAGTGGAAGGCTTTTTTCAATCAGATTCTGACAAATGCGGACCTCAAAGACAAAAGAGCAGTATTCAGGACTGTCTCACGTTAATGCTGTAGGTTTATTTAGAGTTCATTCTTGCTTGTCATTTAGCAATAAAATAAGAAAAAATTGTCATGATTTCCATAGTCATCTTGGCAAGCCATCAGAGTAATCTGAAACATAAATTCTAATCTTTGAAGGCTGATCCAGAGCCCAGAAGAGGATGCTTTCTTCAGAGCATGTTCATTCAAAAAAAAAAAAAAAACATGTATTTTTGCTCCCTCTGGACTCAGAATGTTGCTAAAATAGCACTGATAAATGCATGTGATAATCCCAGCATCCGAGATGACTGTAAAAGGAATGAATGAGGGAATACTCAGAGGTAGAGTGGTAGCTTGTACCTGTGGCTTTGAAACCTCCTGTTTCCTTCTTAGGTTTTCAATTAAAATTTATCATAAAATGATTAAATGCTTACTGCCTAGAAGGGATGATATCCTGATATTCTTACTCACTGAGGTTGGTGGAATAGAACCAGGACATGTGGGTGCTAAGTCTTTGTTCTTTAAGATCAAAACATGGATCTTTGTGACATTTTTTGGTTTGGTTTTCAGCTTTTGTTTTTGCTTTGTTTTAATTTTCCCAATGCCTAGTGAACAGTAGTGTTGGATGTGGAAGGAGCCCTGACTGAGTGAAATCTCAAGTGTATAGCTACATGCACATGGTCATGTCAAGGACTCCAATGCCCAGGAGAATGGCAAAGCTGTTGCCCATATGGGCCAGGCTCAGAAAGATAGCAATGCTTCCCTTGTGTGTGTATGTGTGTGTGGTGGGAGAGGGGATCTAAGTACAATTATCGGTTTATCAGTGTATATAAAAACTAAACACTGCAGCTCCCTCCTTCCAGCTATTTACAACCTGAGCATGAGACTGCTTACCTACAGAGACCTCCTACAGACTTGCCAATTTGTCCCCTCAGTGCTATCCAGAACAAACACAATGAGGTTGTGGTTGTAGTGGTAGTAGGTGCCACTTCATCAGATTTCATACACTGTCCCTGACCCCAATTTTTCTATACATGAATCAGTCTTCTCTTTATTCCCTCATTGCCCTCCCCATGTAGGTTCAAGATCTAAGGCATACAGGTTACCCCCAGCCCCCACCTCCAATTATCATTAACATGAATTAAGTTTTGAGAGCATCAACTCTAGGAACATATATTCCAACCATCTCAGTGTGAAGGGTTTTCCTGGAATAAGACCCACAAGTTGAATGTGAAATAATGCTTTTGTTAAAAATAGAGACTGAAATCCCAGATAGAGACAACCTGGCAGGAGGCAGGAGAACCTGGTGTTAGCATTCTGTCTAAGCTCCGCCTCACAGCTCTGACCCACTATAAAATGCGGTCGCCTCCTGGCTCTCTTGCTTTTTTGCTTTCTCTTGCTTTTCCTTTCCCCACCCCTCTCCCCATTCTCTTCCCCCTCTCTCTCCAAGTACTCATGGCCAGCCTCTACTTCTCTCTTCTCCTCCCCTGCCCTCTTCTCCCCTTCTCTCTCTTCCCCTCCCCTCCTCTCCTCTCTCCCCTCTCCTCCCCTCCCTTCTCTTTTCCTCTCCTCCCCTTCCCTTTCCTCCCCTCCCCTCCCCTCCCCTCTCCTCTCCTCCCCTCCACTCACCTCTCCTCTCCTCCTCTCCTTTCCCCTCCCCTCCCCTCCTCTCCTCTCTCTCTCTGCCTTTCCCTGCCTCTATACCCTATTGACTCCCCTTCCCATGCCCTTAATAAACTCTATTCTGTAATATACCATCGTGTGGCTGGTCCCTTAGGGGGAAGGGATGCTTCAGCATGGGCCCGCAGAGGTACCCTCTTCCTCTACACCTCACACCTCCATAGAACATATCTCCCCTCTCTTTATCTTTTATAAGCACATCACCGGGAAGCCCCTATGTTCTTGGGATTCTACTTTATCTGTATTTGGTTGAGAGCAGAGGAAACCCATATGGAGACACACCAGCCACATCATAAAGGATTGTGGAGGTTAGGCATCAGTCTTAGTACCATGAAGACTGGAAGATTTCCAGAGGGGTCATGGTCAAACTTCTGACTTGGACAGAGAATTTATACACAACAGGTACAGCTAGAGTGAAAGAGACAGGGGTAAGGCCCTGAGCTGTGGCCATCCTGAGTCCCTTTCTCTGCTCTTGAGGTCAGCCCAGGCAATGTCAAACAAAGTAGCTCTTTCCCCATCTCAAGGACTAGACACTGTTTTGAAGAAGCAACTATTCTTGTAGGATATTAGAAGCTTAGTCCAGCCTTTTTGTCCTTTTCCCATCCTCCTGGCCAAGGGCACAGTGGGAGGAGGATGGCAACTGTGAGCAAAGCAAATGGAGTGTCACCATCTCTCTCAGCATCACCATTTCCAGAGACAGTCCTCCCTCGGGGCCGAGAGTCCTGCCTGCCTTGACCCAGCACGGGGAGACACATAGCAAGTGACTGCACTTGCCAACAAATTGCTTCTCATCGGTGGGACATAGAAACAGGCCACTTTATTCCCTGTTGACAGCAGAAAAAGTTCCAAACCATGGGCATTTGGTCTTTTCCAGACCAACAAAGCACACTATGAGCCCACTTGAGAGCCAGGCATTGTTTCAAGGTGCATTCAAGGGCACTGCAGATCTGAGGAAAGAAAAGACCCAGGCCTTATACTGTTTCGTAAACATTAGAAACCGCTTCCTTAATAGGGATGGCTTCCTGGTTCTTTGAAAATAATAGAATGTTTCAGAAGAGATATTCATGAAATTGAAATGACTCAAAGTAGATGAGAACAACGCTGACAGGAACTCACAGATCCTCTGAGCCCAGGTTGCGGTTCTCGATGGCAAATGGAGCCTAATTGGTTTGCCTGCTCTATCAAAAGAGCAGACAAGGAAATGCACTTGCCTGGGAGCAAAGGGGATTTAATTTGGACAGAGGGAAAATTTTGCTGATAGGAAAGGTTATTAGGAACTGCAGTGGATTATGAAGGGGAAAAAAAAAGATCTGCAAATTTGTTCTTTGGCAAATGTGTACTGAACACTCACAATGTGATAAGCGCTGCTCTGTGCTAAGAGGATTGATTAAACGGGTAAAATTAAGATCCCCGAGTAAGTGGGGCTTAGATTCCAGCCTGAGGCAAGAGGGACAGCAAATAGATGGGGCTTGAGCAAGGCAGAGCTGCAAAGAATCTGATCCCCAAATGTGTTTAATGCAGGGTGGGTCAGTGCGGTACATTATGGTGCAGTGAAGGTACCATGCAGTATGGAGCAGTGCAGCGCAAGTGCAATGAAGCATGGGCTGTGAACTATGAATCAAATGCAAGTGGACTCAATGCAGCATGGGGGTAATATAATGTGCATACAGTTCCTCAGGAGTACAAGGTAATGTGGATCAGCGCACTATGGACGCAGTACATTGTGGATATAAAGAAGCCAGGGAGGAATGAAGTGTAAGTCAATCCAGTGTTGGTACAGTACTTTAGGGGTACAGCAGAGGGTAGTGTGAGGCGGTGTTTTATGTGTATAATGCAGTGTGAGTGTGCATCAGTGCAATGTGGATCCCAGTGCTGTTCAGTTCAGCAGAGTGTGAACACAGTGAATTATGTGTACCATGCATCATGGATTAGTGTAGTGTGAGTATAAGGTAGGGCTGGTTAATGTCCAGTGATCACAATGCAGTGTGAGTATGCCACATTGGAGGTACGGTGCAGAATATGTGAAATGCAATGTCATTGCAGTAAAAGTACAATGCGATAGTTTTATGATGCATGATGGGTCTGTGTGGGCATGGGATATTATGGACATGGTACAATGTGAGTACAATGTTATGTGGTTACTGCACATTGTACTTGTGTTTCCATGTGGGTACAGCCCACGTTGGTCCTCGAACAGTGAGGATATAGCAGAATGTGGGGCAGTGCAGTACAGGCACACGGAAAAGGAAGTTGAAGACTTCAACAACAGTTAGATATGAAGAGGCTCACAGTTATACTATGAAAATCCCTGTGCCCTGAAGAGAAAGCAGTCATGGGAGAGGCATTGACTGAGGGAAGTGTCAACCAACGGCAGCACCACTTTTACGATGATGCAAATCAAGAAATAATGAGACCCTGGGTAAATATCTAGAGGCATAGGATTTAATGGCTGTCTGAATGGAACCTTGAGGAGTGGAGTTTTCAAATGTCAATACACTCTGAATTGGGGTGACTGGAGCTCATGGGGAGCCATGGACACACAGAGGTGACAACAAGGAGAGAGTACAAACCCAAGTTTGTATCCTAGGGGTTTCCTTGGGTGTTTGGAAAGTCATAGTGCCTCTAGGAGAGAATTGCTTATGGGAGCATCATATATGCTCTGTTGTGACCCTGGGTCATGTGACACAAGTCTGAGGAAGGCCCTGGCATCTGGAATTGGTTACTGATTGTAGCCAACTGTGGCCAGAACAACTTAGCCACATCTTTGCTAATCTTCCCAGCAAGTGGTTGAATTAAACCTTTTGATATCCAAGCTGTCAAGCACGGAAGCCTGGTTTTAGTGCTCTGTAAATTCTCCAATTTCCATTCCTTGGTCTTCTGAGTGATATAATTTATACTGCAGGTGCCCTGTTTTGTGGTCCCTGTGAAACAAAGACAGTCTCTACCAGAACAAGTATTTTAGCTGATTGAAGGAAAGTGGCCAGACCATGGCCACAGCTAGAATTCAGCCATTTAGACTTCAGGGAGAGAGCAGAGCAAGGTCAGTTCCTAATGGTGTCTCCAAGGACAGTCAAGATAAATTGTCTACCCCACCCTCTTAGCATGGCTCAGCCATCTTGATTGACATCCCTTGCTTCTTAATGTTAATGGCAAGGAATCATCACATGCAGATTAGGATTTTAACTCTAGTCATAAACCTAGTCATATCCTTCATAGACCAGTAGGGGTCTATGAAATAGGTACCTAGGAGGAGCTATTGCTTCCCTTCCATATGTACCCTCTAACCCTAGCTACTCAAGACATGTTCACTTATAAGACTGTGTTTTTATAGTACACTGGACACACACACAGACACACACACTCAAAGGTGGAGGTATGTTAGAGAATATTCTATCCCAATCCAATGTGGCGATCAGAGTCTCAATAAAACAGCGCAAGTATCAGTAAACTATTTCTATAAAAGGCTAAAGAGCAAACTCTCTAGACTTTAGAGGCCAGAAGGTATGGTCTATCATATGCTACTCTCCCATTTTAGAAGGAAGGCAGCCAGAGACAGCTAAACTATCTGTGATACTACTCTTGTGGGAGGATCAACTGAATCCTCTGTCCTGTCAGTGGAGTGCCCAAGGTGATTGGCATGTGATCCACACAGTGCAGTGTCCTATTTGCTTCTTTATCACACTTGGGCTAAGGCTTCTTTGCTTTCCTTCAGCCACTTCTGTTGATCAAGGAAACCAACACACTTCATGACTGATGAAAGCCTTCATGGTGTGCCTATATGGGTGTGGCTCTGTGCATGCAAAAGTTTATTTTTAAAAACAGATCATAGGATATATGTAGTGGCATAGACAGTGAGTGGTGGACATATAGTAATTGACTAACCATTAATCTGATGTAGTAAAAGATTTAGAGTAAGATATGGAAGGGAACGCATCTTTCAGGAACAACTCAGGAGTGAAAGCCAGATTACTACAGCATCATGAATACATATGTATGTTCACATGTACCCACAGGTAAAATGTGTTTGTGTGTGTGTATGTGTGCATACCTATAAGCATAAATAGATGCATCATGCATGTACACATATATGTATTCATAAATATGTGTGCACATACACATTCACTTCAGGAATTCTATTCTTATCATGTAGAAGATTGGATATGCCGAATGAGTTCTCTGTTGAAGGCAATTCTGAATAAAGAAATGCATCTTTGTCTTGGAGAAAATAAAAAGTGAAGAGATGTCTTTTTAGGTTTCCATCAGCCATGAAGTGCATTGCTTTCCTTGATTAGCAGGAAGTAGCTGAAGGGAGACAGAATAGAACCTCAGTTCTGCTGGAAAAATTAGGAGTCCATACTCCTATTTTTGAAGTATTGAACACCAGTCATCTTGGGTATTCCACTCAAAGAAAACAACATTCAGTTGATCCTCCCACAACAATTTTATCACAAAGACTTTAGCACAGTAGCAGCAGAAGGGTCTGTGTCAGAAGGGGACAGGAAAATGTAGGCCATGACTATTTTCTCTACCCAAGGCCAGGTCCCATAGGACAGCTTTGATTCCACATTTCTAACAAGGACTGATGAAAGAGAGAGAGAGAGACAGAGAGAGACAGAGAGAGACAGAGAGAGACAGAGAGAGACAGAGAGAGACAGAGAGAGACAGAGAGAGACAGAGAGAGACAGAGAGACAGAGAGACAGAGACAGAGAGACAGAGACAGAGAGACAGAGAGAGAGACAGAAATTAACATTGCATATATATAAATGCTTGCATATTGGTGCTAGATTTGTGGTGAGGTTGTCTCACAGATATATTCTAATTATATCAGTATATTGTACATTGAAATCCATGTCATCTTTCCATCTTTACTGGTTAGTTTTATGTCAACTTTACACAAATGAAAATCATTTGAGAAAAGGGAACTTTAATTGAGAAACTGTCTCCATATATTAGGTTGTAGACTACGGAAAATTTTCTTAGTGATTGAAGTAGGAGGTCCCAGTCAATTGTGGGTAGGGACACCTCCAGCCTGGTAGTCTTGAGTTTTATAAGAAAGCAGGCTGAGTAAACTATTAGGACCAAGACAGTAAGCAGCACTCTTCTATGGCCTATGCATCAGCTCCTGCTTCCAGGTTCCCCCAGTTTGAGTTTCTGTACTGGCTTCCCTGGAAGGATAGATTTGTAAGTCAAATAAACCCTTTCTTACCTAAGTTGCTTTTGGTCCCAGTGTTTCATCCCAGCAATAGTAACTTTAATTAAAACACTAGCCTCTACCCAAACTAATAACAAACCACAATATTATTACAAAACAACACTGACCAGTGTTACCTCCAACTCTGATCCCACTCACTGATCTATGATTAAAGAACATTGTCTTTGGTGATAAGATTCCAAAGCATCATCAAGGGCTAGGAGCATGAGAGATTAGCAAGTGTCAGAAGGAAACCCTATGCAACTCATCACATCAGCCCTAATTATTTCACCAGTATCAGGAACACATCTGTGGTCCAAAAAACCACAAGAAGTAATTTGATTTACATAATTCCAACGTAGGAGTACCCTGGCTAAGAGGAGGAAGAGACATAAATCCTTTATGGAAGAACTCAACCTCCACCATGCCCTCAATCTGCTCTCTCAGATCATCTTCCAATCAAGCAGGCAGTTTCAGAGACAAGCTGCCACCTACAGGACCAGCAGAGAGCAAAACCAGAACTTTGAATTATTTGCATGTGCCACAGCACAAAATAACAGGCTTACAGTACAAAGTAACAATTGTTATGTTTGTATTTGAAAAAGTGAGAGAGATTCTCTGTATATATTAGATATTAGCCCTCTGTCAGATTTAGGTTGGTGAAGATCCTTTCCCATTCTGTTGGTTGATGTTTTGTCCTTTTGACAGTGTCCTTTCCCTTACAGAAACTTTGTAGTTTTATGAGGTCCCATTTGTCAATTCTTGATCTTAGAGCATAAGCTATTGGTGTTCTATTCAGGAACTTTTCCCCTGTGCCCATGTCCTCAAGGGTCTTCCCCAGTTTCTTTTCTATTAGTTTCAGTGTGTCAGGTTTTATGTGGAGGTCCTTGATCCATTTGGAGTTGAGCTTAGTACAAGGAGATAAGAATGGATCGATTCGCATTCTTCTACATGCTGAGATTTTTCACATGAAGAATTTCGGAGGGCTGAGAAACACCTTAAGAAATGTTCAACAGTATTGATCATTAGGGAAATGCAAATCAAAACAACCCTGAGATTTCACCTCACACCAGTCAGAATGGCTAAGGTCAAAAACTCAGGAGGCAGCAGGTGCTGGCAAGGATGTGGAGAAAGAGGAACACTCCTCTACTGCTGGTGGGAGTGTAAGATGGTACAACCACTTTGGAAATCAGTCTGGCAGTTCCTCAGAAAACCGGGCTATACCATTCCTGGGCATATACCCAGAGGATTCCCCAGCATGTAATAAGGACACATGCTCCACTATGTTCATAGCAGCCCTATTTGTAGTAGCCAGAAGCTGGAAACAACCCAGGTGTCCCTCAACAGAGGAATGGATACAAAAAATGTGGTATATTTACACAATGGAGTACTATTCAGCTATTAGAAACAATGAATTCATGAAATTCGTAGACAAATGGATGGAGCTGGAGAATATCATACTAAGTGAGGTAACCCAGTCTCAAAAGATCAGTCATGGTATGCACTCACTGATAAGTGGATAATAACCTAGAAACTTGGAATACCCAAGAAATAATCCACATATTAAATGATGTCCAAAAAGAACAGAGGAGTGGCTCCTGGTTCTGGAAAGACTCAATGCAACAGTATAGGGGAATACCAGAACAGGGAAGTGGGAAGGAGTAGATGGAGAAACATGGGGAGGGAAGAGGGCTTATGGGACTTGTGGGGAGTGGGGACCCAGAAAAGGGGAAATCATTTGATATGTAAATAAAGAATACATTGAATAAAAAAAGAAACCAAAAAAAAATAAATAAATAAAATAAAATTGAAAAAAAAGAAAAAGTGAGAGAGAAATGTAAACAAATTTCACAAAAAGTGAAAGAAAAAAATCATGTACTCTAAGGACCACTCAAAAATATTAGAAATTGACCAATTAATACTTCTCCAGAAGAGAACAATAAGGTTGGACATCTGTAAACAGAAAATGCAAAATTGAAATGCTGCAGAGATAGAAACATGTTATGCACTACTGACCAGATGCCAAAGTCAAAATTCCACATCCGACCTCACTGACAGTCCAGCAGAACCAAATCCCACTAAAAATACTGTGTGAAATTACCTTGCAGCTATGTATAGCAGGTATATATTAAATACATATGAATTTCATACCTAGATGTGGCCCACCAAGATATCTTATTATATATGAGGAAATATTCCAAGGCCAGAAGCAAAATTAAAAATCCAATACAAAAGTAATCAGAAGCACTCCTCGTCCCAAATGCTTTATATATATGATACTCGGGCTATATGACAATTGACATACTGAATTAAACAGGAAACCTGGCATGCCAAGAAAAGAGTAGGGAGGAAGATAAGATAAATCTGTCTACCAGTCTACTGATAGGTATAAGGGAATGGGCCCAGGGGAAGGAAAGGGTGTCAGGCCCCAAGGAGACATCCTAGATCCAGTCATTGCTGCCATAGCCCAGATTGATAGATGGTCTTCTTTGCTTTATTTTTGTTTTAATAAGAAAAAGGAGGGAGGTGATTGGAGAATGGGTGGAGAGAAGAAGGCTTATGGGACATATGGGGAACTGGGAAATGGGAAATCATTTGGAATGTAAACAAAGAATATAGAAAATTAAAAAATGGGGAAAAAAAGAAGAAAAAAAGAAAATTGAAATACGTGGTTTTTTCCCCCTTAGGGTTTTACTGCTGTGAACAGACACCATGTCCAAGGCAATTCTTATAAGGACAGCATTAAATTGGGGATAGCTTACAGGGTCAGAGTTTCAGTCCATTATCATCAAGGAGGAGACCATGACAGCATCCAGGCAGACATGGTGCAGGAGAAGCTGAGAGTTCTATATCTTCATCAGAAGGCTCCTAGAATAGTTCTAGGGTATTGATCCCAAGCCCACAGTAACACACTTACTCCAATGGGACCCTACCTTCTAATAGTTCCACTTACTGAACAAAACAGATACAAACCATCACAACATTGCTGATGTTATTAAAGATTAAATCTTTAAGATAACGTGCAAAGGTTTTGCTTTAAGCTGTGTAAACTAGCTTTGCATTCAGAGTTCCCATTTTCTATGCCTGACATCTCTTATCAGTTGGCAGGAACCTATCATATTGTCATAGTCAGTGCTGCCTCAAAAAACTAGAACTTTTCTTTCATTTACATTTTTATTTATTTTAATTTTAATTTTTTATTATATTTGACACAGTATATCATAAAATGATGAACATGTTATTAAATGAACATAAAAAGATAAAGTCTTTTTGTTTGTTTGTTTGGTTGGTTTGTTTTGTTTTTGTAGAGCTTAATATCGTGGCTCTTACTGTGGTACAAACCCAAAATGATAACAATGTTTAGACATTGAAGTTCATTGTAATAAGGCTGTATTTCAATGTCCCTCACATCACCAAAAGATTTTATCACCATAATAGCTAAGCTAAGAGTTGACAGTTCTCCTGCACCAAGGAATGAATTGTAGGAACAATTATTTGGATACAAATTTCCTGCTATGATAAAGTCATTTGACTTGAATGATTATCATCATTCTCAGCCCACAGGGAACAGGTTGGATTCATTTAAGAAATGGTGTGTGTATTAAGATGGTCTCTCCAGGAAGTTATTCACCAACTGTTTCAATGACCAATGGTTCTGCTTGGAGGGTAGCACAGACATTAGGTGGGGGTAAGATTCTGATTCATTGGCTGTGATGGTTTTGAAAAGCATTCATCTCAGAAAAAGAGTAACTTATAAGGTCATCTTCTTCAAAACGGATACAATAATTGTAAATATTAAGCAAAACTTTCAGTCTCACTCTTTGTTGTTCTCTTACAAGCCACCTCCCAAATTGTCTCTGTTTCTTTTGGCTGTATAAATAATTCTGAAATATGTAAGCTGTTCTGAAAACCAAAAGTATAGTGTAAAATCATCAAATAAACAACCCTACTAAAAGAGAGTCTGAGATAGGAAAATCATGATTTCAAGACCATTATGTGATACACAGCAAGACATTGTCACATACAAACAAGCAGAAAGTGTATATGGATTGTACAATATTGAGCATATTTCTCCAATTACCAAATTAAAGAGACCATTGGGTTACAGCCAATAAATTTCCAATTCTTCATATTTTTTTATTTCAAAGGACTAGGATATGTTGATAATATTAATTTCCATATTAAGAGATATTAAGGAAAAGTTATTGTTACTTATTATTTTTGTTGTTAGAGGTGGAATTATGTTTGTGTAGGTTTGTTGAAAGATTACTTTCTTGATTTTTCTAGGGTGTAGTTTCCCTCCTTGTGTTGGTGTTTTCCATCTATTATCCTTTTTAAAGCTGGATTTGTGGAAAGATATTTTATAAATTTGGTTTTGTCATCAAATAACTTATTTTCTCCATCTATGGTAATTGACAGTTTTGCTGGGTATAGTAGCCTGGACTGGTATTTGTATTCTCTTAGGGTCTGTATGACAACTGCCCAGGATCTTCTATCTTTCATAGTATTTGGTGAGAAGTCTGGTGTAACTCTGAGAGGCCTACCTTTATATGTTACTTGACCTTTTTCCCTTACTGCTTTTAATATTCTTTCTGTTCTTAGTGCATTTGGTGCTTTGATTATGATGTGACAGGAGGAATTTCTTCTCTGGTCCAGTCTATTTGGAGTTCTGTAAGCTTCTTGTGTGTTCATAGGCATCTCTTTCTTTAGGTTAGGGAAGTTTTCTTCTATAATTTTGCTGAAGATATTTACTGACCCTTTAAGTTGGGAATCTTCACTGTCTTCTATACCTATTATCCTTAAGTTTGGTCTTTTCATTGTGTTTTGGATTTCCTGGATGTTTTGGGTTAGGAGCTTTTTGCTTTTTGCCTTTCCTTTGACTGTTGTGCCATGTTTTCTATGGTATCTTATGCACCTGAGATTCTCTCTTCTTTCTCTTGTGTTCTGTTGGTGCTTGTATCTATGACTGATCTATTTCCTAGGTTTTCTATCTCCAGGGTTGTCTCACTTTGTGATTTCTTTATTGTTTCTACTTTTATTTTTAGATCTTGGATGGTTTGTTTCATTTCCTTTGCCTGTTTGATTGTGATTTCCTGTAATTCTTCAAGGGATTTTGTATTTCCTCTTTAAGGGCTTCTAGCTGTTTACCTGTGTTCTCCTGTATTTCTTTAAGGGAGTTATTTATGTCCTTCTTAAAGTCCTCTATCATCATCATGAGACGTGATTTTAGATCCAAATCTTGCTTTTCCGGTGTGATGGTGCATCCAGTATTTGCTATGGTGGAAAGATTAGGTTCTGATAATGCCAAATAATCTTGGTTTCTGTTGCTTATGTTCTTATGCTTTCCTTCCACCGTCTGATTATCTATAGTACTACCTGCCCTCACTATATTTAACTGAGCTTGTTCTTCCTGTGATCCTGGTTGTGTCAGAACTACTCAGAGTCAAGCTGTCTCTGTGATCCTGTGATTTTGGGATCCTGTGATATTGAGATCCTGGCTGTGTCTGAGCTCCTGGGAGTCAAGCTGCCTCTAGGACCCTGAGATCCTGGTGTGTCCAAGATCCTGGGATCCTGGGGTCCCAGTATTCTGGGATCCTGGGTATGTAAAAGTGCCTGGGAGTGAAGCTTCCTCTGGGTGTTGTGGGACTGGCTGAGGAGTTTGTGCCCTAGGTCTGCTCAGGGCACCGGCCCAGACAGACCAGAGGGAAACCATGCCACTGGTCTGGTGGAGTTCCTGCATGCCTGGGTCTCACTAGTTCCAGTTACTCCTGGTGTGGGGACAGGTGTTGTGTCCTCCTCAAGTCTGATCCTCTGATCCTGGGCATTAGAGCACCTGGGAGTGCAGCTGCCTCTGGGGGGTGTGGCACTCTGTGTTTTCTTTTATTTGTTAGAAATGTACTTATTTGCTTCACATCCCAATCACAACTTCCCCTCCCTCCTCTCCAACCCGTCCCTCCATCTCACCCCGCCTTCCTACCCCTTTCTCCCTTTCTCTTCAGAGAAAGGTAAGCCTCCCATGGATATCCACAGGCCTTGGCATATCAAGTTGTAAGACTAGGTGCTTCTTCTCCCATTGAGACCAGTTAGGGAAATGGGATCCAGAGGCAGACGGCAGTCAGAGACAGGCCGTGCTTCAGGTGTTATGGGTTCCTCATGAAGAACAAGCTGCACATGTGTGTTATATATGTGTAGGGAGGGCTAGGCCCATCACATGCATGCGTTTTAGTTGGTGGTTTAGTCTCTGTGAGCCCCGGTCAGCCCAGGATAGTTGGTTCTGTAGGTTTTCTTGTGGTGTCCTCGACCTCTCTGGAGTCTTTAATCCTTCCTTTGCCTCTTTCATAAGATATTTGGCTATGGCTCTCTAAATCTGTTCCCATCAGCTGCTGAGTGAAGCCTCGGAGAGAACAGTCACGCTGGGTTCCTGTCTGATCGTCCCTGGTGCCAGCAGACCTCTGGGAATATAGGCAGAGCTGGATGTCCCTGCTGCCTGCAGCCCTCCCAGAATGCAAGCAGCACATGTCTTTCTGTGAAGTCTCCTCATCTCTAAATGTTGGAAACAAATTTAATTTAGACAAAACAGGTCTGTAAATTTAATATCCAGTTGGTGACCTGAGCTTCACAGTACTGTTAGTGATAGGGAAGAGTGGCACTCTAGGCCAAGACAGAGGCAACAGGCGGCAGAGGTCATTGCAGGGGTGGGGGGTGAGGAGGGAGAGCAGAGCAGAGAATGGGAGGCAAGCAGCTGCGTTTTCTCTGTGACAGAGATGAAAAGCTGAGGGTTAGGTCTGGCACATCCCAACCAGCTTAGACAGTTTAATAAGATTTTGATGCTCCATGAATAAATCACCCTTGACCTTTATCTAAAGGCAAGTCAAATACTTCCTGTAAAACCAAGCCGACCCTTCTTGATGTAGCAGTAGGAAAGTCACCACATTGTAAATGAGCATCGGGATGCTGGATGTTGCACAGGTCTGATCAAATCGGAACTGTTGGGAACAATCTTGGCAGCATAGTTTCTCTTGTTCCTGGGCAAGCTGACACCGATTAAATGAAGGGAAATTATCCTAAGTATCCACTAAAAGATTCATGGGCTTCCTGCGACAATGAAATAAGGAACTTGCTTTTCTGATGCTGGTTCTGATAGAAGGCTACCAATAGCATAAGGATGGAGGGAATGAGCGAGTAGCAAGCAGAAGATAAAAGAGGGAAAGAGACTGCTGATGTTTCAAAGGCAGTGGCTTACAGCCAGGTTGATTGTGGACCATAATGTAGACATGGCATTTTTTTCACTAAGGTTCTCAACAACTTACAGAGAAAAACAACAACAACAACAACAACAACAATAACAACAAAACCCCAGCATATTAGAGAAGGCCAAGTGATTTGGGTTCCGAGTCTATCACTGTGAAGATCCACCATCTGCAGACTCCGTGTTTCTGCTACTTTTGGTAAATGAAGCAGCCAGGAGGGCAGCCTGCATGTCAGAGTTCAACAAGTGATTTCTCCAGCCTAGAGTTCCTCGCATCTGGGTGTTTAATATTTATGGTCATTCTCAGCAGCTGCTGACCCCTCTTTTCTGTTATCTCAAAGGACCAAAGTTCCATATAAAAAGGCCATGCTGCTGTCTTAAACTTTGGATGGGAGTGTGTATTTGACCAAGTTTTATGTAAATTCCATCTACCCACAGAGTTAAATATTTTCCTTGCTTTGAAAAATACACTTCGCCTTTGTCAGTATTTGTGTTTCCACAAGTGTCAAAGCTTGCGTTTATTGTTTTCCATCCCCATCAACCTTTCCTATTCTAAATGCCTCTTGCAGAAGTAATGTATCTCCCAGTAGATGTAGGCCTTTATCAAAAGAAAAGCAGTCAGACAACCACCTCCTTGTGTCCTATTTGTTAGATACCTCCAAGGACATTGCTAAGCCAGTGTCTGATCCTCTTCATTTGTCCTGAGCATTGTCTTAGCTACAGTTTTGAATCATACTTTGCCCTCAAAATTATTAGGTAATCATCTCTAAACTGCAAATACACATAATGGCATTTGATACAGCTGCCTAACAAGTCACCGTCTTAGCTATGAGCTCTTGCAGGGCATGGTCTGTGGTTCTGACAATTTCTCCTCCTAGAAAGCTTTGCAGAAAGATCCTTACAAGCTTGCATTATTCTTAGACATGTCACATATTGCCTAAATAAATATGACCCTGTGAAATAAATGATCTAGCTTCCTTTACTGCTTCCATTGGGGCTAGCACATTTGAGTCAGCAAGTCCTATGAAAGAATTCCTGGAGACTTCTCTCATTCCATATAAATATCACACGCCAAAACTCTGGGATGAGGATGTAATTCCCTACTTGCTCCAAAAAGAAAGGGGCAGGTCTAGGTACATTAAATTTGAGAGAGAATTTTGAATCATTCCCCCCTTTGTTGCAGTGTATGTAAGCAATAGTCCATCTTCACAATATGGTGTAGATTAAATGGTTATTATGTTCCAACATATGAATGTTGGAAACTGATATGGTGTGATTACTCCTTAACCAGCTTTTTCTCAAATAACTGCACAGAGATCTTTTAATAAGCCAAAGCCTGAGGCCTTAGTTGGAAAGACTCTCAACTAGCTCATCCAAGCTAACCTGACCACCTAGCTTCATCCAGCCATGTGGCAAACTATAACTTCTAGGTCCATAGTTACATCCATCTCCTCTCATGTCTCCTGACAAAAGGGTCTTCCTCTTTCTTTTTCCCAGAGTTCCCTTTTCCCTCTCAGGAAGTCCCACCTTCCACTTCCTGCCCAGCTAATTGGCCATCAGATTTATTATTTACAGATGCCATATCCATACAGGCACAAGATATTCTCTCTACAATACAGAACAACATGAACACTAAATGTTTTGCAAAACCTTGAGAGACCTTCATGGGAAGCACCTAATTATTGGCAAGCATCAAACTATCATTCTCACCTGTGAAAACATACCATTTACATTATCAAGATTCCGACATATGCTGGAAAGAATATAAATACAACAAAATAAGTACAGGATAAAAATACTATCTACTGAGTGTATGGGTGGAAAAAAGAGATATTAGACACAGAACCATCATTGGTTAAATTAACACTTCTACTCCCTTGGTTTAAAATTAGCAATAGTGATAATCCACTGAATAGTTTTTAGGAGATTGTCTTGAACCTGTGATTATTCTTCATTATGTTATTATCAGGTGGCAACTAGCAAAGTTTTTTGGTATATTTAAATTTTTCCATATATAAGAGCATCACTTCCATTTCTTTTTATCTAGTATCTATCTCCTCTGGGGAATAATGTATACAACCACTATTGAGTAATAAGACAACCTTGAAAATATTAAATGAGCACTCTAAGAGTAAGATTCTGCTGAGGAAGAATGGATCCAGGACTTATTATCATGGTGAGACTTTACCAATATCCTTACACAGCCTCATTGATATATGGTTTTTTATAAAATAAACCATAGAAAAGACTTGGTTCAATAGAAAGTCCATATCTAGAGCTCCGTGGGCAGCCCAAGTTTAACAAATTATCATCAGCTCCATGCAGATTGAGCTCAGAATATTGAATTGGTACTCAGGTTGTATCAAGACCTCAACCACTCTAGTCAATGTATACAAATGTTTCAAGAGCAACTATCCTCTGGCATTGAGTCACTGGGATCTTTTGCTCTACCACACAAGGAGATCACAGGTACAAAGCTACCTGGAAATTAGAGTAGTCCCTAAGAATAGAATGTCTCTTTATGATCCAGGCTTTTAGTCTCTTTTATATCAGGCACCCAAGGGTCTGTCAGATACACATCAAGTTTGAGCTCCAGCCACCATATATACTTATAACGTCTACTTCTCTCTCATGTCACCTAACACTCACAGCCCTTTCATGGCCAGTTTTCTTCCAATCCTCCAAGCAAATGTCAATTGAGGTCTTTTAAACATCCACCAGTCATGCCCAAACCTTCTAAACATACCATAAATACAAATGATACTTGGGCAAAAAAAAAAAAAATCAGTACAATTACAAAGGTGTTCTGTCATATATCCAAGAAGGGAAATGTAGGATAGGTTAGCTTTACTTATAACTTGCCTTTCAAATCCAGGAATTACAGATTTTCTAAAACAGAATACCATGAGGCCTGTTGTAGATGTTATTGGGACCAGAATCAACTTGCCAAATGGGAAATCCCAAATCAAATTATTATTCAAGTAAACAAGTGAAAAATGAAAACATTCCAAGATGCTTCTGACAAGAGACAAATGGACTGCTAAATCAAACATTTCATAAATAAATTATCAAAATGCATTATGTAACACTAACATTAATGGCACACACCAGATTGCCAAGGCCCTTAATCAAATCTCTTCAATGTAGCCGTGATGCTGTGAAAGGGTCGCTTCTTAGACAGCTCATAACACTATGTAAATCTCTCCAGTGACGTTTCTGCCATCACCAAATGCTTTCCTTCTGATCTGTCTCCAGGCCTGACATTTTTGCAAATTAAACCGGATTACATTATCCGTGATGGCCTAAATTCAATTATCGAAATAACTAACCAGCCAGCTTCATGACTAAATTATCCACCTGCTGCCTGAACTTTTGGGGTTTAACAATGTGCTGATTTCATTTGTGCTCTGAAAAGTGAAAGTAGATCTGGATTGCTCTTGGAAGACCTCCACAGAACTATCTTCCCTTTATAAACCAACTTTAGGGATAAAAAATGAGAGAAAAAGCCTCACTGTAAAATATTCAACTGGTCCATAAATGTTGAAAGACAAAAGATGAATGCTCCTTTCCTATGCCTCACTCTTTTGCAATGTTCTTTTTGTCTTGTCATGTCCAGTATGCTTTCTTGGCCATTTACTTCCAATGTTTTATGACCTCAAAATCACCAGAATAGACATCTTTTCCTTGGTGCACATCTTCAGGCCATGCAGAAATCATATTTTTGTTTATGGTAATGCAATTTCCATATAGGACTTCTGAGATGAGGCAGATGGAAAGACAGAATGAAAAGGAGAATATAGAAAGTCCCCATCAGCAGAGGCACTTCTCTGTCCTTCCCAATCACCAGGACAAGAACTGATCTACCATGACCTACCCATGAGCCAAATAACTTTATTCTTCAAGTTATTGCTTAGTGGAAAAGCCAACTAGCAGAGCTTCCTAGTCTTTCAAAGTCCCATGTCTCACTTCCCACTCAGCAGCACTTAATCTACTTCATGTTACCAATCTTTTTATTTTTGCCATACCTCCATTTTTATACCTCCATTATTTTTATACCTCCATTTTTGGTTGTTACTTGAAGTTATACATATTTTCAGTTTTATTGATCTGTTTGCATACAGTTTTCAAACTTGGCATAGGGAACATCATCTTAGGATACAAACAAATAAATCATAACATTAGTAACTGCCAACATATATATTGGAGGAAACTTTGAAACTAATAGCTAAAGACATTAGAATCATTTTGTTTACAAGAAACCAAATACTGAATGAAATGCTAGAGAAATATATTATTAGATCATGTTTGAATAAAGGCAAACACTGAAGTCTTATATTAGGAGACCATCCTATAAACAAAGAAGAGAGTTTAAAGATGAAAGAAAAGAAAAATTGAAACTGTTAGGCTTTCTACACTTGATCTTAGCCAAAAGGCCTAGATGCGATTGTTAGGCTTCCTTACATTTTGACTGTCACATCAGCATCCTGTTGCTGTCAGATAGATTAGCACAAATTTGGTTTTGTTGTTTGATTTGAGGTCATCTAAATTTATGACTTTTTACTTCTTAGGTCAGAGGTCAATAAAGGTCTCAATAGGCTAATATCAAAATGAAACAGGCAATGGTTCTTTACCAACGTTTTAAGGGAAGAGGGGAACATTTGTTTCCAGCTCATTTGTATTGTTGACAGAAGTCGGTTATTAGTGGAGATCATACTGATGTTACATTTGTCTTACTGTCTACAAACTGAAGGCCACTTTTAACAATCCTGACTTCTGGTAGCATCAAACTAAATGGAGAGAAACTTGAAGCAATCCCACTGAAATCAGGGACCAGACAAGGCTGCCCCCTTTCTCCTTATCTTTTCAATATTGTACTTGAGGTACTAGCTCGGGGAATTCGACAACATAAGGAGGTCAAAGGGATACAAATTGGAAAGGAAGAAGTCAAACTATCATTATTTGCAGACGACATGATCGTCTACCTAAGTGACCCAAAGAACTCCACTAGAGAGCTCCTACAGCTGATAAACAACTTCAGCAAAGTGGCAGGTTATAAAATCAACTCAAGCAAATCAGTGGCCTTCCTATACTCAAAGGATAAGCAGGCTGAGAAAGAAATTAGGGAAATGACCCCCTTCACAATAGCCACAAACAGTATAAAGTATCTTGGGGTGACTCTTACCAAACATGTGAAAGATCTGTATGACAAGAACTTCAAGACTCTGAAGAAGGAAATGGAAGAAGACCTCAAAAAATGGGAAAACCTTCCATGCTCATGGATCGGTAGAATCAATATAGTTAAAATGGCCATTTTGCCAAAAGCAATATACAGATTCAATGCAATACCCATCAAAATCCCAACTCAATTCTTCACAGAGTTAGAAAGAGCAATTATCAAATTCATCTGGAACAACAAAAAACCCAGGATAGCTAAAACTATTCTCAGCAACAAAAGAAAATCTGGGGGAATCAGTATCCCTGACCTCAAGCAATACTACAGAGCAATAGTGTTAAAAACTGCATGGTATTGGTACATATTTCCATAACCCATTCTCTGTCTCCCTCTTCCTCTCCCAGAACATATGTCCTTTGATTGGGGCTATTGCATCTCTATGTTGTCCTTTCTATTTTAAAGATAACCTCCATCACATGGCAATGTTAATTCCTAATGCAGTGTGAGTAGCATATTCAGATGCTAAGGATTGGTAAATAGTGGGAGAAGGCAGTGGATTGTTCTCCCTGCTACAATTAGCCTGAATATATATTGCACAGACATTCCCAAAGAATGATACCACTCAAGTTTTATTGGCTTTTGTCTTCAGTTTCAAGGTTAAAAAATTAGAAAGTCAGAAACCTACCCTGAGCTAAAGAGTTACAGGGCATTTTCGGAAAGTTCCCTGATTCAGCCAGTTGACTCATGGAGACTGAAGATTCTTTTTATTTTACTTATCTAACTTAGAGACATTGGGCTACTAGCATGCCTCTTATTGTAAAAATCAATGGTATGTACAAACCAGCCCACTTCAATCTCTAGCATTCTCTCTTACTGCCTAGGTACCCCCCATGCCTGTTGCTTATGGAACTTGTGACACACACTATCCCACCACCTATCTCTCTTCTGTGGTGGGAGAGGAAGTGCAGATGGTTTGATTAGATGTACCATAGCTTATCATAACTCATCATACCAATGTCCTTAATTCATATGTGTGTGTGTGTATGTGTGTGTGTATGTGTGTGTGTCTGTGTGTGTCTGTGTGTGTCTGTGTGTGTGTCTGTGTCTCTGTGTGTGTCTGTGTGTGTGTGTAAGCTATGTACATTTGTAGGTGTGTATAAATGTTTAAATGCATGTTACACACATATTCACAGCAACAGATACACAGATGAAATAAATGAACTCATTTTCTTCCAAATAATTTAAAACACTAATTTTATTATATTACCTAATCTTGTTTATGCCAAGTGATTCTTCATAGGAATATACAGGAGACAAAAAAAAATTACCATATTGGAACATTTAGGCTGAGGAATAAAAGTCTCTTTTTGTTTATTTCCCCCTGTTTCTTTTATTTTTAAGAGAAAAGGCTTTGCTGACTACAGGCAGCAGTGTTGGCACAGGTTAGTCCTAGTAAAATACCTGTAATAAGTGTTATTCAAAGGCCTTGCCCTATAATGAAATGGAAAACATTATAGTAAGGTTTGGGCTGTGGCTTGGCCATTTCCTTTCATATTAGTCTTTCAAACAAGGAACCATGAAAAAGCCTTGAAACTGATAAAGCCCCAAGGCCTGTGAGAACTATGGGTTTTGTATGGGTGATCAACATTGTGATCTTCCCAATGCCCTATTGCTATTCTTTCAGGACTATGCGACTGAAAGGCAAGTCTCAAGATTTGGATGTCTTGGTCAGAAGCCTACCATGACCCCAATCCTGCTGCCTACGTGGTGACAGTAAGGTAAGTAAGATAATATCTTTGCACCAGAGACTTTTATAAGGGAGAAAGAGTTTATTTTGGCTCACAGTTCAAGGTTCAGACCCTCCTGGTGGAGAGCCAAGGCAGCACGATCTGGAAGCATCTGGTCACATCACATGCACAATTAGCAAACAGGGAGGGATGAAGGAACGCATGCTAGGTCTCAGCTCCTTTTCTCCATTTATACAATCCAGGATCTCTCACAGTTATGATGGGTCTTCCCACAGGAGTTAGACTAATCAAGACAACCCCCACAGGCTTGCTTAGAGGCCTATCTCCCAAGTGATTATAGAGTCTCGTTTACTAACTATGGTAATTACAGATTTGCAGCTGCCACAATGGAAAGGGCTCAATTAAAAAAAAATCTCATGCTATCTAAGCAATGATAGGGAGCTGTTCACCTTGGAGTCCCAGGATGTCCTGTGTGGGCATCAGCCTTTAATCCAGTTCACTGACGAAGTGGAGTTATTTTAATCAATTCAGAAATCCAGAAAGTCGTTGTATCCTGAAGAAATCTGACAGGGATTCATGTCTACCCATTTCATTGGCTTACTACACAGTCTCAAGGTTATGTACCTAGGCCTTGCCAAAGGTGTACCACAGAATACCCAGCAACTCCACTGTCTTCCCTACTTGGATGCCTGTTTGTCACTCAGAGATTCCTAACATTCAAATAATGACATCAACTGGCTTCTGGTTAAAGATGACATGTAGGATATGTTAATATGTTTGACTGTAGTAGTCATCCACTAAGCATATGTCTATCAAAACATCATGTTGCACCTCCTAAATATATTCATTTTAATGGAATGAAATGACACATTGAGCATAATCTTTTAGATTTCTTCCTCAAACTCTTCTATAGCAACAGTAAGAAATGCAGAAAACTTGACAGAAACAAAGTGTTATAATCTAGAAAGCAGATGGACTGGTGTTGATTAAATGTTGAAGTCTGAATCTTGATCCAAGGAGAACATGAGACATATCAGAGAATTCCCCCAAAGATTCAGGAACTGTTTGAATCAAGGACCTTCAGAATGAAGTGGTATTCATAAATAAAGACAAATCAGTGTTGACTGAAAGTTTATTGAAAAAGGATATCTGAGCTCAGATCTCCTTTGTATATCTGTGCTGTAAAGCCAGAGTCTTTGTTTACAGCAATGGAAGGACAGTTGGGTCGGTGAGAATTTCAGTTTGTAGATGGTTAAGGACCAGTCATGATTGCTGAACCAAGGGCTGAGTCCAATGAGACCCGATGTCTGATGACTAGAATAACACCAGTATTATTAACCAGAGCTGTCAGATATCAGGTTCCCAATTAAACATATAGCATGTGATCCAAGATCACTAAGGCTACCCTTCTGTAGAGACACATTAAGTATGACACCAGGAAAAACCAAAAAAACAAAAAGGTCATCCCCTTGCCTCCTGGAGATGCTGAGTTAACCTGAAGGAGATTACCTTGAGTCAAACTGAAAATCAAACTGACTCAGTCTTTATAAGGCGAATTAGACAAGAGATATTCTCCTGCTGGGCTGAGAAAAAGCAGTTGGGTATGCTATAAACTAGAAGTAGAGGCCACACACAAAAGACAGTGAAGACCTCTAAGCATTGAGTAATAGGAAGTGAAGCAAGAAAGGGTAGGGGTGGCTGGGGAGCTTCAGCTAGAATCTAGAGTCTAGCATTATAGTAGAGCACTCCAACTTGATAATCTTGTATTTAATATCTAGCACCAAAGGGGGAAAAAAGAGACAATCAGTGACAGAGCCACACAAAAAATGAATTCTTCCATGAGCCAGGATCATGATAAAGAAAAAAATCCCAGGCCTGGCCAACACCTTCTTAGATCTACATGCCTGTAAAACCTAGAGCCAAAAGACCAGACAACATATACCCAGACTGAAAGATGAAAACAAAAATTGGCTTATCCTGATTCCAGCCATTATGTTCATGGCAAACTTTTACAAGGTACTAGACAATTGCATATGGGAAGTATTAGTGACTATAGAAACCCAAATGGCCCAGAAAGAATAAGGCAGAAGGATGCTGCAGGCCAGGCTACTGCTGCTGCAGAGAGAATGACCTTTCTGTATCCGTGTCTCCATCACTATCCCCCACTTCTCACCAGGAAGTCAACAGTCTCTTCCACTTTCCTGACTCCAGTGAAAGAGGGTGCAAGACTCACTTATCTAAACCCAAGTGGCGAAGCTGCACAGAGGACTCCAGCTCAACTGACTCACCAGAGGGATGCACCTGTCAAAAATGACCTGACAAGAGGAAGGCTCTTCTGTAAAACATGGTGCTGATTTAGGGGGCCCAGAAGAATGATTCAGATTCAGCATTTCAGGAAATAAATGTTACAAACAGATAAAAGGAAGCCTGCATAGCCTGTATGGTTTCTGGGAAAAGCTGTGGTGCAGTAGACAACTTTCGGCTTAGGAAGTGAGTGTTGTGGCTGCGCTGGACCTCCTTAAATATGCAGAATTACACAGTGATTGTGAACCTTCACAAAGCTCTAGAATGAAGGTTTGGGAAAAATACACAGCAAGCTTTCCATGGCTCCAAAGAAAGCAGTATACAGGCACATATTTTAAAAATTTTCTATATTCTTGTTTACATTTCAAATGATTTTACCTTTCCGGGTCCCCCCTCCCCATAAGTCCCATAAGCCCTCCTTCCTCTGCCCGTTGCCCAACCAACCCCTCCCACTTCCCTGTCTTGGTAATCCCCTATAATGCTGCATCAAGCCTTTCCAGGACCAGGGCCCTCTCCTTCCATCTTCTTGGGAATGATTTGATATGTTGAGTTGTGTCTTGGGTATTCAGAGTTTCTGGGCTAATATCCACTTATCAGTGACTGCATTCCATGTGTGTTCTCTTATGAATGAGTTACCTCACTTAGTATGATATTTTCCAGTTCAACCATTTACCTAAGAATTTCATGAATTCATTGTTTTTAATTGCTGAGTAGTATTCCACTGTGTAAATATACCACATTTTCTGTATCCATTCCTCCATTGAAGGATATCTGGGTTCTTTCCAGCTTCTGGCTATTATAAATAAGGCTGCTATGAACATAATGGAGCATGTGTCCTTATTGCATGCTGGGTAATCCTCTGGGTATATGCCCAGGAGTGGTATAGCAGGGTCCTCAAGAACTGCCAGACTGATTTCCAAAGTGGTTGTACCAGCTTGCAATCCCACCAGCAGTGGAGGAGCTAAAACCATCCAGTGGAAAAAAAGATAGCCTTTCCAATAAATGGTGCTGGTTCAACTGGAGGTGAGCATGCAGAAGAATGCAAATTGATCCATTCTTATCTCCTTGTACTAAGCTCAACTCCAAATGGATCAAGGACTTTCACATAAAACCAGACACAATGAAACTAATAGAAAAGAAACTTGGGAAGAGCATTGAGCACATGGGCACAGGGAAAATTTTCCTAAACAGAACACCAATAGTTTATGCTCTAAGATCAAGAATTGACAAATGGGACCTCATAAAATTACAAAGTTTCTGTAAGGCAAAGGACACTGTCAGAAGGACAAAACGGCAACCAACAAATTGGGAAAAGATCTTCACCAACCCTACATCTGACAGAGGGCTATTATCCAATATATACAAAGAACTCAAGAATCTAGATTCCAGAAAGCCAAATAACCCTATTTAAAAAATAGGGTACAGAGCTAAACAAAGAATTTTCACCTGAAGAACTTTGAATGGCTGAGAAGTACCTTAAGAAATGTTCAACATCATTAGTCATTAGGGAAATGCAAATCAAAACAACCCTGAGATTTCACCTCACACCAGTCAGAATGGCTAAGATTAAAAACTCAGGAGATAGCAAGTGTTGGCAAGGATGTGGAGAAAGAGGAACAAGCCACCTTTTTTGTTTGTTTTGTTTTGTTTTATTTTGTTATGAGATGGGGTTTCCTCTATACAGTTCTGGCTGTCCAGACTGTAGACTAGGCTGGCTTTGAACTCACAGAAATATGCCTGCCTCTGCCTCCTGAGTGCTGGGATTGAGATTAAGTACCACATAATGGGTCACTGTTCAAATCTGGAGAAGTAAGCTGAGTTCATGTGTGTCTCAGAAACATTGTCTCTGGAAGCCACCCAGCTTAAGGTATGCCCTGCTGGGAACACCATGGTGATGATCCCTGTGGCTCCTGAAAAGTAGGTCTCAAAAGAACCATCCAGAAAACAATTCATGATTCTAGATGTTATCTCATGAGGTTGGTAAATCCATCCTCTGAGAACAATGATGAAATTAAAGATTACAAAAAAAAATTGGAACAGGTACACATTTCTACAAGCATGGCAGTATCAGTGTTGGTAGGGACTTCCATGGGAATGTTTTTCTATGGAAAATGGTGTTCAATGGTAGGTAAAGTTAGGTTCAGAGCCAATATGATGACAAAGAACCCAATACCTACATAAGAGTAAGACACAATGACAAGGGCAGGCCTAACAGCAGTGCCAACTCTGCTCCTAAGGGACCTTAGGAGCACTTCGTATCTCTGAACTCATTAATTCATCTGCGAAAAATTATTCTGATGAATATTTACAATTTTCCTAAGCAAGCTGGCCAAGAGATGCATGGAAAAAATCATATATCATAGTGCATACATAGAAAAATATATATGTATACATATATACATACACACACATATATGTGTACATATACATATATGTCTTATACATATAAATAACACATGCATATATATATATCTTAGACTTTTGGGACAACCTAATCATTCTGATTCACTATTTGGACCCATTCGCAAGAATCACTTTGGAAGAAGCCAAAAATGCTGTGCTTGTTTGCTTGCTTGCTTGCTTGCTTGCTTGCTTGCTTGCTTGTTTAAATCTTAGTTTGAAATCCTAAATCTGAGACCAAAGCCATCCCCTTCTCCCATCTCCAACTAAAACATCACTGCCACTGCTCGACTTTCACAACAGCCTGTCAGCCATGTAAGAGATTTCATCGCCAGTTCGTAGAGTGTGTGCAGGAAAGATCAAAGCCCTGGGTCCCAGCTCTGAACTCAGTGAAAGACAATCTGTCTTGAAAGGATCAGGTTGCTAGACTGTGGGATGCTTCAAGCATGTTGAACAGGAACGGAGCAGCAACAATGGGAAGAGGATTCAGGGCAACAAAAGTGCAACCATTAAATGTTCATGATTTCAGAGCTCAGGACACACGAGCTCATCACTGTGGCACTTTTTATGTCGGTGAATTTGTAATGAGCGAAGCTGTTTGAAAATCAGCACTATTCATGCCCATAGCTCAGTGCATAATGCTGCCATTTTAGAAATGGATATCAAAACTATTGCACTATTAAAACCAAAAAGATCCTTTAATAAGTAAAGAAACTAAGTGTTTGAACATCATTTCCTTTTTCAACAGCTGAAAATGCTTTGCGCTATTAACTATGTTCTTAATACGGCAGCTTAGGGAGGGCAGTCGGGCTTTTTGCAGAAAATGGTTTGGTGTAGAAAGCTCGGCTTTATTTCAAGGGTGAATCTAGACTGATTTGTATCATTCATCTTCCAGTCCAAAGTAATTTTGACAGTATTCCAATCTCAAACCTACCAAGGCACACGCACGTGCGCACACACACATACATACACACACACACACACACACAGAGAGAGAGAGAGAGAGAGAGAGAGAGAGAGAGAGAGAGAGAGAGAGAGAATCATTAAACATGCGTCCTGAGAGCATTGCCACCTATTTTCTGACTATGATGAACACCACTCTTGCTATCCCATTGGCTCTGCAGTTAAGAACCTTCATCTCAGATTGGGTTCTCCTAAACCATAGATTCTTAGATGTGGGACATGACCAGTTAGATGGTCTAGAAATGTGATAAGAATGAAAAGTTTTGGAGCCTGCAGTGGCCAACAGTCAAATGCGTTGTGACTCTAACCTGTTTCCAGAAGTGTGTGACCATGTCCTATCATGGGCCTTCGCTGCACTGTTGGCTTTGAGCACGCAATGTATCCACTCTTCACTGTGAGTGCCTCATGACAGAGATTGTGCTTCGGACACCTTGGCTCAGATTCAAGAATATTTTGTATGTTACCAATTGCATTGTTTTATTGTACATACAAAGGCTTCTGCTCTTGTAGAAACATAATGGTTTAATTATGGAAAATAAGCGCTTTTAATATTTTCTTATAGTCATTCCTCAGCACGTATTAAATAGGTACAACTCTGAATTCAATTGTGTCAGGATGTTTGATTTTAAAATTACTATTTGAATTGCTAACTTCAGTCTCATAAAAGAAAAAAATAATAAATGGAATTTGGTTTAGGAGTGGAAGAGAATTTCCAACCATTTCTGAAGCAGCACAGAACACCCTTCTCGCATTCTGTACCAGAGATTCATACAAAGCAGAGTTGTTGGCATGGACCATTATAAAATCAAAATATCAGTCAACTCTGAAAAATATTGAAGATGCTTTAGGCATCCTGCAGCATCAAATATTCAGCCAAGATTTCATTCTTTATATAAAAATAAACACTTCTATCACTAGCATGAAAATCTAACTTTAGCATTAATAAATAATAAATTTACTTGTAAAACAAAAATTGCTTTAAAGTAACATCTTTGCGGCTTATTGTCACTGACTCTATGTCTGTTGCACACACCTATATGTTAGAATTGTGTAAAAATAAAGGTGTGATAAGTTAATATAGCTTAAGAAGCAATGAGCTAGAAAAACACCCAAAACAAAGATCCGGGTGCAAATGGCTCATAAGAGGGAAAAGGCTGGTGTCAAGAAGCACTAACAAGAGAGACTGGGATGGTGAGGCAGCCAGATAAAGGAACTCAGCTTCACTGTGGGGTTGCTGGGAGACTGCATAGAACATGCTGCCAAGACTGAAAAGGCTGAGAGGTCAGCATCCCACAGCTTTTTATAACCCTTCATTCATAGCTTCTTCAGACATCTCCTCTGTACTGGTCTGTCTACCGCACCCCTGTGTCACAAATACAATCCTGGGCTGGCAAAGGATTTTCTCAGGCTTTCTCAGGTCTTAGAAATTAGAAGCCATCAACATGAACAGGAAAGACAAGAAAGGCACAGGCAGCAGGACAACAAGGCAGATATCACGCTGTACAAACCCGGGATTTGTACCTGTCAAAGCCATCTCTACCACTGGCTTTTCTTCCCATAGGCAACTGGCTCAGAGACCCCAGAGATCTTCCTTCAGTACTTATGGCAGAGGAAATCATAGATAGGCAGATGCGTATGGACACTGGGGGAGGGGTGAGCTGAGTAGCCCTATCCTAAATGGATAGGACTAGGAGTGCTTGAGATTTCCGATATTTTGGGAGTTCAGAATATTTACATATGTATTAGTTTGGGTTCTCTAGAGTCACAGAACATATGGATAGTCTTTATATAGTTAGGGAATTTGTCGATGATTTACAGTCTATAGTCCAACTCCCCAACAATGGTCAGCAGCAGCTTGGATTCAAGTCCAAGGATCTAGCAGTTGCTCAGTCCCACAAGGCAAGCAGGCAAGGAAGAGTGAGTAAATCTTCCTTCTTCCAATGTCCTTATATATCTTCAGCAGAGGGTGTAGCCCATATTAAAGGTTGTAGGTCTCCAACAGAGGGTGTGGCCCAAAACGCCTTTAATCCCAGATGATCTTGAACTCAGAGATCTCCTTGTCTTAATCTTCTGAAATTCATAGCCACTATGCTTCAAGATCTCCATGCCAAGATCCAGGTCAGAAACTTATATTTCTGAGCCTCCAGATTAGGATCATAGGTGAGCCTTCCAATTCTAAATTGTAGTTTATTCCAGATATAGTCAAGTTGACAACCAGGAATAGCCACTACAAGATATATGTGAGAAATTTTGGAAATAGGGCCAACTCTAAATATGAAATTCATTTGTATTTCACATAAGCTTTGTCTATGCCTCTTGAATGCAATATATATATAATATGTACATATATATCTGTGTGTATATACATACATATACATATATATACATACATATGTATATATATAAGTACATATATAATGTTGTACTTAAGATGAAATTTACATGGTGTGAAATTTTCTACTTATAGCATCATGCTGGTATTCAAAGTTGACAATGTTAAGCAAAGTGTGGTGGCTCATACCTGCGAGCAGGGGAATTGTCATGAATTTGAGGCCTATGAGTTCTAAACAGCCTGAGGTACAGAATAGGAGCTGTCTCAAGAAAAACTAACAGACAGACAACAAGGCAGGTGTATGTTTTTGAGAATGTCTGATCTTGAATTTTCAGGATAAGGAAGCTTAAGCTATACATGTAGAAGTTAAGGCTGCAGATATTTGTGTGCCACAGCCTGGAACTGGACACAGCCTCCTATTTCCTCCTCCAATTTAATTTCAACATAGGGCCGTGATATTTTCTAGGAGCCAACTCTATCAGTTAGACTTCTAGATGATTCCAGTTCCTCCAATCACAGTTCCAGGGGTGTGTCATGTTAATTCTAGACTTTGTACTGTAAACCCAGCAAGAGCATCTGGGCACTCACAAAGTGCTGTTGTCTTCCAGAAGTTCCTGTCAACCTTCGGTGAGGGCTGAGCTCCAACTTGGCACACAGAGAGCTGTGGTGGAAGCACACAGTCTCACTACAGTTCCACAGTCCACCAGCCAGGGCAAGGCAGCCACATGGGAATGACTGGGCATAACCAAGGTCCAGAAGATTTTAATTTAAAAACAATTTGCTTATGAAAAGAAAAGAGACCTTGAGAGAGAGAAACTGGTAGAGGGTACAAGAGAGGGAAACTACTCTGCTCCATGGAATAGCTGTTTATAAAACAAAAGACAAAGGTAAATTAATAATCAATAAATAAGCAAGCTTGGTAATACAGCAGGCATAAGGCACTCAGCTCCTCAGAGCCAGGCAACAGGCAAACATTGGCCATCTCTCTTGGATTCTACACTCAGCAATAAGCATTTTCTAACAGTACCCAACCAAACACCAGAATACTCAGGACAAAATACTGCCTATGATCATCTGATGTAACTGATTTATGGAAGTTTTCTCTGGTGGTGGTGGGGAATGTCTTTATCCCCAGAGCATGAATGAAGGTTGTCTTTTCCATAGGACAAAAATAAAACTCAAGGGAGGCCAGGCAGGCAAGAACATTAGTTATCCACAACTGAATTAGAGCTTCAGAGAGGAAGCTGGTGGTCCTGTGGGCAGAGAGGGAATATGGGAGAGAGCATTAGTATTGGGAACACTTTGGCAATAAGAAATGGGAAAATGAAGATGGAGAAGGGGTATAGAAAAACTATGTCTAAGAGAGAACTTAGATTATAAAGATAAAGAAAAATTACTTTCTTATAAGAGCTGAGGAGACAAATAGAAGAGAGTAGCACAGGTAGAGATGGGGGCAAGGGCTGGAGAGATGGTTCAGTAGTTAAGAGCAGAGGACCTGGGCTCAATTCCCAGCATTCACATGGCAGCTCACAACTGTCTGGAACTCCAGTTGCAAGGATCCATTATCCTCACACGGACATACATGCCGACAAAACACCAATGTACATAACATAAATAAATGATAAAAACAAACAAACAAAGCAGCATTGAGATGAGGGTGGGCAAGTGCTCACTCATACTGTCATGTGCTGAGGTCACGGTCACTAGAGACTCACCAGTCCTCTTGCCTGTGAAATAGGTGGCAGACAGGAAGGGTTCCAGGTCCCCTTGGGAGAAGGAGAAGGACACTCAACATGAATGTCCATCCACGAAGCGATTTGATGTTCATGATCATTACTGCTCAGTGTCCTTTGCTGTATAAAATACCACTCCAGAACTTAGACAATAAAGCAACTTATCGTTATCTCTCATTAGTCCTTGGGGATACTTGGCTCAATGGCTTTCACTTATGTCTCATGCAATTAGGTCAGGTTGTCAGGGGCTGCTTTTACATGGAAGGGTCACCTGGACTGCAAAACTCACCATTAACACATTCATTCACCTAGAAGATGATGTTGCAGTCTGGTGAGAAGCTTTGTGTGAAATACCTCCACAGAAGCTTGGAATTCCAGAGCATGGCACAGGTATTCTGAGACAGAGTGACTCAAGACTAGATGGTCTAGTAGGCAACAGCCAGATACCATCACACAAGCTAAGGTGAGCCTGGGCCTACTCAGCAGTTCTACTTCCACACACTATTGGTCACGGTAGGTATAGTACATGCTCATCTCAGAAAAAGAGGAGAGTTTTCCCTTTGCTGAGACTCTTTGACAAATTGTGTTGCAGATAAGGGAAGAATCCTTTGGGGGGAAAAAAATCAGTCACAGAGATCTAACCTCCTAACTAGAAAGAATGACGTTATTTTCCCCTTATGCCTGTTGAGTTGTTCCTTACAGAGAGAACATGCTTTGAGAACTTTCAATCTCATGTGACCTTCCATAATATCAATTCAAAATGCAATTTGATTGGTTAGAGAAAATGCTCTTTTGTAAGTTTCTGTTATGATTCTCAAAAGGAATGCCCAGAAATGTCTGTTGAAAGCCTACATTAATCAGTTGCTCATTTATGGTCGCTTACTCATCTCATATATACCTTAGTCCCAGGCACTATGATGTGAGGTGTGCATAGATAAAAGGCATTGTATCTTATGCTCAAGGTTGGAGTGCAACGAGAGAGGCCTTTTCACATCTCATCTTACAAGGCTTGGGGAGTCACAGTTTAAACTCAGAAAATAAGCTTAATGTTGCATATTTTAAAACTCACCCTTAAATAGACACTGTAGGGTGCCATCACCTGGCAAACCACCTGCAACAAGCCAAGCACAGTGTTACAAATTCACTGTTGGAAACATAATTGTTTTAGTTTTCCAAGCACCAAGGAAGAGTATCATTGAAGTGGTCCAGCTCTCCTCCGCTCTTCGCCATCTCTCCTGCTCTTTCTTCACGGACTGTACTCATTGGTCCCACTGCTCTATCCTTGCTGTTGACTGAAGTATCACTGCTTAAGCGGAGGTAGGGGCACAAGGTCACTTCAACCCTCTGTTCAAAGCTCTCCTGACACTCAGCTCACTCAAAATACAATATCCAAATGCTTTCCCATGGCCCCATATGGTGTAACTTCTCTATCTCTCTAGTATCATGTCTTACCATCCTCTCCTTCATCCCCAACTTCCAATTGAACAGACTGCTTCCTCCTTCCAATGTTCCCAACCTACTCATCATCCCTCAGGGTTTTGGATTTCCTGTTCTTTCTGCTTGGACTATGCCCAACACCCTACCCTCAATTGCTTTAATTGGATCCTTCACTTTGTGATGGTCACTGCTTAAAAAGAACATGGACAGAAAGCTCTTCCTGGTCCGTAGTATATAAAACTGCATCCTCACTCATTTTCTGCCCCTTCTTCTTATTTTATGCTTCTTCAAAGCAATTTACCTATCTGAAATTGAGCATCTGCCCTCTTAACTACAGTGTGTCTTATTGAATGGAAAAGGGCCAAGGCCTTTATTGGCTCTGAACATTTGTATATTCTTAGTTCCTAGAATGATACTCAATAAAAGCATGATGGATGGATGGATGGATGGATGGATGGATGGATGGATGGAGAGCAGATTGGTAATAAATGGTATTTCGTGAACATTGTATCTAACTTGCAAAAAGCATACCACAGATATTTTGTACCAATTGTTGGAAAGTGATCTTTGCTTTAGTTTTCTGAGCAACAAATAAAATAGTTTGCATTTAGGAGATTCATCTCTCCTTTTCTACTCTGACTTCTCTTTTCCTTGGAAGTAAAATTCACCTCTTTGTTGGTCTTCCTAGTTACATTAAATGAAACACAATGCTGTCAGATTGTATGAATTTTGATCAGGAAAGCCAGAAGACATTATGTGAGGCATTATCATGGACAAGCTGGATCATTAGACAGCATAATGCACATGATGGCCAATCAGGAATGAGAATGTATTTCCCCCCCACTGCCAGGAGGACTGGTTACTATTGACCTTGAGATGTTCCTCTGTAGCAGTTAGCTACAGAAGGAGTTACACACTTGTTTCTAGTGAGGAATTGACTGGGAATGTGTAGGCCTGGCTACACAACTCTGTTAGGGGCAGTTTTAAAGGCCAGTTGAATTGCTCCAGTTTGATTTCTCCTTTAATAATTTTGTCCCCTTACTTTCTAATAAAGGAGGCCTCAAGACCATCACCTACCCAACTCACCCACAAGGCTCTGAGGTTCTGTTTCCAGGAGGTTTGATCTAAGACAATACAGATCTAAGACAATACAGCATGAAAAATGAATCTGCATTCAAGCAGTGGATTCACATACAGTTCCAGTATTTCCCCCTCCACAAGCAATACACTAGAACTGAGAAAACTGAGAAGTTGCAAAGTCACACCTTCCATGTCAACCATTTCATCCCAGAGAACGAGGTCACCAGCAGACACACAGGCCGCACTCTGTTCTGTTTGAACTCTGGTGTCCTCACTCCCCTCCCCTCTTCCCCACTCTCCACGTCTCTGCACAGTGTGCATGGAGTTGAGGTCAGCTACATCAAAAGCAAGTAAAGTATTATCCAGCTGTGCCTACTTTTGCCAGGAATGACGTCTAAGCTAAGTAGTCAGGCAGGCTTATTAAAGTCTATACAAGCAATTCCACCCTGAGAATGGACACATTGGACTCTAGTTAACCGAACTCTTTGTGAATAGGGGCTAAAAGGTCAGTAGGAACTGGAAAGATGCCCCAGGAGAAGCCAAGAGCCATTGAGTGAGCCAAAGTCTTGAATAAGATAAAGTATTAGAAAGCAGAAAATACCTGACAGGGAACAAAGTTATAAAGTAGAACTGCAACATAAAGTAGGGCATGGAAACTGGCTATTAAGAGTAAATGAACAAGGGGATATTTTTTATGTAGTATAAAAGGTCCAACTTTTAGCAACATGATGAGTAAATTCTGAGTCTCTGGCATAGAGCATGGTAACTATAATTAATGTTGTTCTATTTACTTGACATTTTATGAGAACAGATTTTTAAGTGTTCATCCCTACATACAAATGATGACTACCGTTGGCATGGATGTGTTAATTAGCTGGATTGGTAATGTATGTACAAATCAAATTGCCACATTGCACATCTTGACTAATTATAATTTTTATCTGTCAAATATTTTGTTGAGGATAACCTGAAATATTTTTTTAGGACATAACCCGTGTCCTAAAATGGCAGCCAAATATAGGTAACAATCATATAACCCATCCTAAGGAAAAGACCAGTTCAACAATTTTGATTATGCCTATAATATGGGAAGCCATGAAGCCATTAATATTAATGGCTGAATGTTCTGTATGTTCCAATGTGAACCAACTCATTTTAAAATAAAATAAACAAATGAACAGCATAAAAAGAAAAGCTTAGTGACTGTTTGACACAAATGAAAAGAAGCAGGCACAAATAGGATGAAGCATCAACTGAGTAAGGAAACTTGTCATCTCCAAATTTTTGGATCTGAGCATACTACATACCCTGGGAATCTCAGAATTCTCACGGGCCCCCTTGCTCTGCTGTTAAACTTGCTCATTTTATTTCTACTAATATGGCTAGGATTATTATCTCTCTAATTCCTCTATGTGACTTTTTTTTTCAATAAACCCATTACCTAAAGCATATAGAGGTCTTTGAAGCCCAAAATATCTTACTGAAACATAAAATGATTACAAAATCATAGTGGCCACCATTAGAAAGTACTGACTACACAGCAGGTTGGCCTTGAGCCATAAATCCTCATAACTGTCAAGACTGTATAAGGAGCCAGTTCAGAGAGAATATCTAATGCATGAAAATTGGCTGCATAAATTATTCCATGTCAGGCCAATCTGGCCAAACTGAATTCTAAACTAGGATTACTAGATTCTAAATCCTTAGTCATTGTAATTCCTGGATACATTTTGCTCAAGTCTTTTTGGTTTTCCTATAGACTATTTTTCAGTACTTACCAGAACAAGATGAAGATTTAGATGGCAAGCCCTAAGCTGTCCTGAGTGTTAACTTTGAATCTTATTCCCAGTTGGAAGCCATTGACTTGTTCTTTGTAGAAGCCTCAAGACAAACTCTCCTGGTTCACTTCTTAATGATCTGGTCAGAGAGGGGCTGATAACCAGGCTTAAACCTGAAGAAGGCAAAGCACTTCAAAGAACACTGTGCTGTCTCCTTGCTCTGTGTGGCCACGTGAATAAATAGAACCTACCTGACAGCACATATTCTGTCTCATAGACTAGCCAAGCATCCATTTATCTAATCTCACTTCCTCGTATGCACACTGCATTCATGTTTTACAACGGGGCCATCTGTGTTACCATAGTTATAGTCCCGCCAGCATTTCCATAAAAATGATAGTAAATCCTTCTTTTCTGAGGTTCATAAATAGCCCATAAAAACAGAGATTGGGCCGAAATAGATCCCCAACAGTTTGCAGCCAAGACTCCAATAGATTTTGTGAACAAATTAAACAAATATCAATTTACATGGCAGGCTAAAATGTTGCAACTGTTTACAATTTCCAAGGGCAATTATGTATTCATGGAGGGAAAAAATAAACTACATAACTGCATAAGATTATAGAGTTATCCTTGATTTTAATAAGTCTATAAGTCATTCCTTTAATTAGTTTAAAGTGTTGAAAAGTCAGATTAGTATTCTATCACCTACACATGTTCCCTGATTGCATTTGCTAGAGATTTTTTTTTGATAGTAAACAGGAATGGGCAATGGCTGCTTTGGGCAATATGTAAACTCAATGGAAGGATTTGCAGGATCTTGTAGGATTAGAGGGAAAGGGAGGAGAATGCCAAGAACAATGATTGGAAAGGATGAGAAACCAAGCTAAAGTCTTTCTGCAGCATTTCAGTGAGAACTCGAAGTCCCAGGAAGGGATGTGGCAGGCCAGGCAGGCTTCAGTCATATGCCCCTCTGTTTCTCTCAGAACTGCCACAGTGATACACATTCAGCTGCATCCTTTGTAACTGCCAACTAATCAAGAGGCAAGATAAGCCATAAAGAAAAGGGGAGGGGGAGGAAGAGAGAGAGAGAGAACAAGAGCCAGAAATAGAAAGAGGGGAGGGAAGGAGAGAGGGAGAAAAAAAACGATAGAGAAGAGAGGCAAAGGCTGAAGGGCCCAGAGAGAAAAGCACATGAATATATAATAATAAGAATAAAGGATGCTGTAAAGACACAATGAAACAGTGTACAACCATTAGGACCTCTGCTATAGGAACAAAATACTTAGTAACTCAGAATGCTAAACTCAGTATGGCATTAAGTAACAAAGTAGCTTAGCAAACAAATATGTGGCCAATATAACTCCAATTTAAGAGAAAGAAAATATTGGTTATCTTTCTTGTTCTGTGACCGGATACCTGAAATAAACAACTTGAGGCAGGAAAGATTTGCTTTGGTTTATATCTTTAGAGGGTTTGGTCCATGGTCACTTGGTCCAACGTGCTTGGGCATTATATAAGGATGGTATGAACATGTGGCAGAGAAGAGCTCATCACCTGTCTTAGTTAGGATTCTATTGCTGTGATTAAACACCATGACCAAAGTCAACTTGGGAAGAAAGGTTATATTTTATCTTACAGCTTGTAGTTCATCATCTAGGGAAGTGAGGGTAGGAATTCTGAGGCTCAAGCCAATGCAGAGTATATGGAGGGATACAGCTTACTGGATTTTTCTTTCTGGCTAATTCAGCTTCCTTTACTTATACCCAGACACCAGCCCAAAGATAGCACTACCAACAATGAGCTAGCCTCCTACACACTCTGTATCAATGAGATAGTCTCCTTCAAAGTCTGTATCAATTGTTGATGAAGAAAATGCACAACAGACTTACCTACAGGCAAACCTTATGAAGGCATTTTTCTCAGTTGAGAATGCCTCTTGCTAAATGGTGCAGGTGGGTGAAAGTGGACAGAGAACTAGCCTAGACATCACCTCATAGCAAACGGGAATCAGGAAACAGGGCAGGATGTGTTGAGAGATACTAAGACCCATCTCTAATAATCCTTGAATCTTGATTCCACCTCCAAAAGTTCAAACAGACTTCCAAAATAGCATGTCAATCTAAGGAGCAAGCGCTCTAAACTCAAGCCTGGGTGGGGCACTTCACATTCAAACAATAATAGCATGTGTGCCTAGAGAAAAATGGATGATAGGATTTCAAGTTATTTTTAGTTTCTTATTTTAGCTAATCTCCATGATTTATTTTTTTAACTAAATGTAAAATTGCTTTGGAAAGGATGTGATTTTTTTAAAATGCAAAGTATTTTACAGGTTTCAAAGCCTTGTCCTAAAGTGTCTGTATTCATTACGTGCCCTCGTGTTACCTCATTGCACATGGTAAAACTGAGACAGAACAGATCTTCTGACAAAGAATCCCAAAGTGGAATAAAAGCTTGTACTCAGGATCAGTCTGAACATCTCAGGTATCTCCCCATCCACAGGTGTTCTTCTCTTTCAGGGCAGCTGGGTCTCCTAGACAACACCTTGACAAAGGCATAAACACAGCCTACAACAGTCCTCCTATAACATATCTCAGTTTCTTAGCTTTGTAAATTGACTCTGCATTTGGGATTAGAGTTTGCCTACTCTTCTGCAGGAGAAAGTAATTAAAGTGATACTGGAAATTCCGAGTATTGTACTGGAATTGTTAAATGGTATCTTTTCACATGCCATTTGGAAGGTATCTTTGTGTCTGAAAGGTCACTTGCTCCTGGCTAAACAACATTGATTTCTAGGCATTTACAGATATATACATATATTATATTCCTGAAAGAAACTTTCATGGACTGAAAAGTTGAAGCAATGGGATACGGTGGGTAAATACCTCCTTTGAACAATGTGTACAGAATCATTGCGAAATAAAATAAACCCACAGGAATGCTTCACCAACAGGCTTAAAATACAACCATGCTTTCCTGAGATGAGGGACTAGAACTCCAACATTCTCAAAGCACAGCCCTCCTCACCATAGCTCAGAGGCCGACATTTGGTTGACCCACAGTGCAACGAAGAGTTAGCTCCTGTTTGCATCTTCCCTTACTATGCCCAACTTACTGGAGTTTCATCACAGACAAGCACATTAGGTTCAGTGGACACCAGGTATGGAGCATAGACACGGGCTCCTTCTTCTCACAATGAATTCAGAAAATGCTTAGAAAGAACAATCAGGTTTATTAAAATGCTTTTTTTAATTTCAGAAATGTCAGTTAGTGCCAATGGTGACTCAGAAAATCAGATGGGCCATGATTGTCTGAAGCAGCAGGCTTCAGTAGCAGTGGGTCTGTTTCATGCTGTCCCATGTGTCCTCCATAGTGGCCAGCCCTTGTGGTCCACAGTCAAGCATTAGCATGAGCAGACACAATGGCTTTACACACAGCAAGAGACCACGTCGAAAGCCCAAGCAAGGTGACTTGCTAACCCGCCCAAGTAAGTACCAGATGAATCAAAAGGAAAGGCCATCCAGAGACTGCCTCACCTGGGGATCCATCCCATATACAGTCACCAAATGAGGACACTATTGTGGATGCCAAGAAGTGCATGCTCACAGGAGCCTGATATAGCTGTCATCTGAGAGGCTCCGCCAGAGCCTGACATATACAGAGGTGGATGCTCGCAGCCAACTATTGAACTGATCACGGGGCCCCCAATAGCGGAGTTAGAGAAAGGACTGAAGGAACTGAAGGGATTTGAAATCCCATAGGAAGAACAACAATATCAACCAACCAGAGCTCCCAGGCTCTAAACCACCAACCAAGGAGTACACATGGAGGGACACATGGCTCCAGTCCTATATATAGCAGATGATGGCCTTGTCGGGCATCAATAGGAGAAGAGGCCCTTGGTCCTGTGAAGGCTCAATGCCCCAGTGTAGAGAAATGTAAGGGTGGAGAGGCGGGAGTGGGTGGGTGGGTGGGTAGGGATACAACCTCATAGAAGCAGGAGGGAGAGGATGGGAGAAGGAGTTTCTGGGGGGTGGAATTGGGAAAGGGGATAACATTTGAAATGTTAATAAATAAAACATCCAATAAAAGGGGGGAATCTGTATAAGCAGGGTCAGCTATGGCCTGCTAGGTGACTTCTACTTGCTACTCTTTACACAGACACATCCTGACTTCTTTGCAATACGTATCTAGGTTTTGTTTTTGTTTGCTTTGTTTTGTTTTTAGTTGTGGTTTTATGGCCAGGGAGTTAGGGTGGGCATTGGTTTGGGTGTCAAATCGATCTAGATTCTAATGCCAGCTCCATAGTTATTAGCCATAGGTCACTTAAGAGCAGTTGCTAATTAGATCATTCATAACGGGAAAAATATTTTCATCATATTATTGCTTCTGTGTGTCAGTTTCACTCTCTCTTTTTTGTTTGTTTTTTGTTTTGTTTTTTGGACTTGGGTTTTTCGAGACAGGGTTTCTCTGTATAGCCCTGGCTGTCCTGGAACTCACTCTGTAGACCAGGCTGGCCTCGAACTCAGAAATCTGCCTGCCTCTGCCTCCCAGAGTGCTGGGATTACAGGCATGTGCCACCACCGCCTGGCTGTCGGTTTCACTCTCATTTTTGTTTGCTGTTGTATGATATGGGTGTCCCCACAGTTTATAAGACATGTGGTATTGTCATCCTGGTGGCTAATAGAATGTGTGCCTGTGTCTTTTCATGTTTCCACTACAAATCCTTTTAGGGATTTTTTTCCTGCTTCAGCTTCTCATCACTTCTTCTCTGTGTTGTTTCTGCAGGAGCTGGGTGTACTGAATACTAGGCAATTGTTGGATGAGTCAATTGGACTCTTCCAACGGACAACAAAGACCTGTCTGAAGGAGGCAGAATCTTCATGAACTGAGGAGTTGCTTCTGACATGAGTATTCCAAGGCGTGTGCATTTCTTAGACAGCACCCAGCAATGCCTCAGTGTATAAAAGGGTCTCAAACCAGGATAGTGGGGATGTGTATTGTGTTTGTGGTGACTCTCGAAAGTAAAAGAAAAATGGTCCCTGTACTTGGAGGGAAACCAGGAGCCTCACATAAAAGACTTCATATTTAATACATAGTCTTTCAGTATTAACTTCTTAAGGACTTTACAATTCAACCTCTAGTTGTTGCCACTCCAATGCCACTAGACCAAGGAAATGTGCGCGCGCGCGTGTGCGCGCGCACATGCACACACGCACACACATACACACACACACACACACACATGCTGACCTAGCATGCCACTCTTGGTGGCTTTGATCACTTCTCCCAACCAAGCCCAAATCACTGCAATTTCCTATGGCTACTTTGATAGTTGGAGCTGAAAATTTCTTATCTCTTAACTTTCTAGTCACTGGATTCAGTATAGCAGGTATTCAAATGTCTTTGGGTATTGATAATTTTGAAACAATCTTTTATGTTTTTCTACTATAATAAAAAGTTGTTTCTAGAGTTGGAAAGCTTCTGTTCTTTGTCAGGTGCTTCACCTGACTTTATGGGAAAAAAATAGGAGCAAGGCAGAGCATACACACACAAAAAAATTAAATTATTGGTTTCATTTAACACCCTTAAACTTTGGCTAAGAAATAAACCTTATCTAAAGATTTGTAAGATTATTATGTGAACTTTCTGTATCCCAAGAATTTATAAGTTTATTGGATATTGTTAAAACTCTGTAGAATCTGTAATAAAACTTGACTTAAAACTTATAACACATGGTTAATAATTAGAAAGCCACATAGGTAATCTTACCACTCTGGCTATAAACTAAGCATATATGCAGCAAAGCCAGCCAAAATGAAAACAGAGATATAATCCATCAAAGTCCATGGTTCTGGGAAAGTCTCCAAAATGGGCTAACCTGGCCTTTTAGTTCCTACAGCTCTGCTTCTGGTTAACTGTTCTTCTTAACTAAAATATGAAACCCAAGACACGGTTTTGATGCTTAAGGGTTTACTTTGAAAATGGTACAAGACTACACTGGAATTCCAAACACTCAGTGTAGTTGCAGGTCAACTAAAGTTAGAGCCAACATTATAAATACCAAAAATGAAACATCAGAAACTGGGATATTCCTACCCTATGATATAGCAAGACAATTACCTAAGCAGTCTGAAAAAGAGCCTATAAAATTAAAATGTCACTCCTTACCTAAGGTCTATTCATACTAACAGAGCTGGACTTAAGAATGTATATAGAGCTTCCTTGTGTTTGTTAACTTTGTTAAGATTTACCTATTTTCATAAACTGAGTCATATAAGAAACTGTGATATTCTGCAATGCTGTGCTATGAAAGAACGAGGAAAGTAAAGTGGTTAGTATGCCTGTGAACTGAACTTATGATTCAAAGCTTTACTTTGATAAACTTAACTTAGCTTTCTGCATATGTTTTCAGGGTTAAACCTAAAGCAAGTAACTAAAACAAGTAGTTTATTTGAAGTATGGTATATTTAATAGATAGCCCTAAAAACTTTACAGAGAGGCTAAAACAAGAACAATTCTCAAATTCATCTGGAATAACAAAAAAACCCAGGATAGCTAAAACTATTCACAACAACAAAAGAAATTCTGGGGGAATCAGTATCCATGACCTCAAGCAATACTACCAAGCAATAGTGTTAAAAACTGCATGGTATTGATACAGTGACAGGCAGAAAATGGAACAGATTTGAAGATCCAGAAATAAAGCCACACTCCTATGGCCACTTGATTCTCAACAAAGGGGCTGAAAACATCCAATGGAAAAAAGACAGCCTTTTCAACAAATGGTGCTGGTTCAACTGGAGGTCAGCATGCAGAAGAATGCAAATTGATCCATCCTTGACTCCTTGTACTAAGCTCAACTCCAAATGGATCAAGGACCTCCACATAAAGCCAGGCACTCTGAAACTAATAGAAAATAAACTAGGGAAGACCCTTGATGACATCGGTACCGGGGGAAAGTTCCTGAACAGAACACCAATAGCTTATGCGCTAAGATCAAGAATTGACAAATGGGACCTCATAAAATTACAAAGTTTCTGTAAAGCAAAGGACACCATCAAAAGGGCAAATCGGCAACCAACAAATTGGGAAAAGATCTTCACCAACCCTACATCAGATAGAGGGCTAATATCCAATATATACAAAGAACTCAAGAAGTTAGACCCCAGAAAACCAAATAACCCTATTAAAAAATGGGGGTACAGAGTTAAACAAAGAATGCTCACCTGAAGAACTTCGGATGGCAGAGAAACATCTTAAAAAATGCTCAACTTCATTAGTCATCAGGGAAATGCAAATCAAAACAACCCTGAGATTTCACCTTACACCAGTCAGAATGGCTAAGATTAAAAACTCAGGAGACAGAAGGTGTTGGCAAGGATGTGGAGAAAGAGGAACACTCCTCCACTGCTGGTGGGGTTGCAAATTGGTACAACCACTCTGGAAAGCAGTCTGGCGGGTCCTCAGAAAACTGGGCACATCACTTCTGAAAGATCCTGCTATACCACTCCTGGGCATATACCCAGAGGATTCCCTAGCATGTAATAAGGATATATGCTCCACTATGTTCATAGCAGCCCTATTTATAATAGCCAGAACCTGGAAAGAACCCAGGTATCCCTCAACAGAAGAATGTATGCAAAAAATGAGGTATATATGTACCATTCAGTCATTAGAAACAATGAATTCATGAAATTCTTAGGCAAATGGATGGAGCTGGAGAACATCATACTAAGTGAGGTAACCCAGTCTCAAAAGATGAATCATGGTATGCACTCACTAATAAGTGGACATTAGCCTGGAAAACTGGAATACCCAAAACATAATCCACACATCAAATGAGGTACAAGAAGAACGGAGGAGTGGCCCCTGGTTCTGGAAAGACTCAGTGTAGCAGTATAAGGCAAAACCAGAACAGGGAAGTGGGAAGGGGTGGGTGGGAGAACAGGGGGAGGGAAGGGGGCTTATGTGACTTTCCGGGAGTGAGGGGTCAGAAAAGGGGAAGTCATTTGAAATGTAAATAAAAAATATATCGAATAAAAAAATTAAAAAATTAAAAAAAATGTTTAAGGGAAAAAAGCTTCTTGTGACAGATAGAACTTTCAGCTCCCAAAAGAAACCCTGAGATCTCCAAAGATGATTTGGCATAGATAGCTTCACCTGGATTATGGAGACATTAATCACTGGGAAAAAAACTGCCCCTGTCACCACGGTTCTACTCACAATGTGGACATTGTTGGGTTAACTGCTCTGTTCTGCCTCATCACATCAGGTCAGATTTTCCAAGAGAAAAAAAAAATCTAACCAGAGAAAAATCTCTCAGACCTTCTGGGTCTAGTAGCCAAAGGCCTATAATGTCCTTTGCAGCAACTGAAGATGTAATGCTGTCCTACATTGACAGCTAAAGACCAAATACTTCTGCTCCCAATGAAGCCACCAAGACCACAGAACCTAGGATAGTCATAAATCTTTGACATTTTAATTGGTACATAGGCCATTTGAATTATACTCCCTGCCATAATTTATCCTTCTCAGATTTCTTGTGGTATTGACAGATATCTAACTTTATAGATTTAGCAGCAGCTGCCTGGTTAATGCATTTATAAAAACCAGGCCTTGCTTTTCTAGAGATATTATGTCACTTGATGAAAAAGGCAAATTCACAGACAAGTGTACCTTACCAAAAGGCTTCATATTAGAGAATAAACTGGTTTTAGATATAACTTTTACTATTTAAATGAACTTGTTTGCAAAGACTGTTCAAAATATTCTCAACCACTTACTTATGCCTAATGAAAGGCAATTGAATTAAAAAAGTTTAAGGTTTGTATATATTGTAAAGGTCTAAAATAATTTAAATTATAAAAACCTGAGAATATAAAATCTATATGTTATAAGGTTCTAAAGAATGACTGAAGGTATTTAAATACAAGTTATTTTATGCTAAAATTCTAAAGTTTTAAGATTAATCAGTAATGTTTTGATACGTTAGGAAAGCACTGACTACTACTATTATCAGTCTCAAGTTCAAGATTTTAAATTTCCCCTGATTTGTCTTCTAAGCATAGACTTAGAGATGCTTCTCATCATGTTAAAACATCACTGTCATATAGATAGATATAGATATAGAGAGAGAGCAATATAGATATAGACAGAAATAAATTAGAGAGTCTCCAGCCCTCTGAACAGAAAAAAAAATATGTTCATGTTTTTAACTGAAAGTCATAGCTTTTGCTATGACTTAGAGGCATGAATCTACTCTAGCTGTTTTACAGACAGCTGTTCTATAGCTGTTAGCTGCTTTTTCTACAATGTAGATTTCATTACAGATTACAAACAATAATAATATTAGTTTCATGAAATTGAGAAAGTCATATGACTTAGATACACCTCTTACAGGTCAAACTGACTACAGATAAATACTCCCATCAATGTTCCTTGCCTATTGCCTATTCCAGAAGGAAAAACTCCAAATAGAAAAGATTCAGTTTGGTTCTTTAACTTTGAGTTCTGTACCCAGTCTGTCTTCACAAAGACACTTAGGAGTGTCTACCATTAGAAAGCCCTGGACTTGCAAACTGGTCCAATGGATGTGATTGTTCCCTGTCTCTTCAGATGGGTCAGATTCTGATGCTTCTGATGAATATCCCATTGCTCTAATTCCTTCCCATCCTTTATCTAACATTCCAGCCTTCCCAGACACTAGCAACAGCATCCTAGTTTCAGCAGGAAGTAGTTACAGAAGAGAACATGCTGCCCTTATCCTTAGCAGAAGGCTGGAATGTTACATCCTGGCAGAGGGGACAAAATGGTTACCTATAATTCCTATTGTCATACCAAGATAATAACCTTAAGATATCTGTGCTCGGTGTTGGCTAGGATGTGGAGAAAGAGGAACACTCCTCCACTGCTGGTGGGGTTGCAAATTGGTACAACCACTCTGGAAAGAAGTCTGGCAGTTCCTCTGAAAACTGGGCACCTCACTTCCAGAAGATCCTGCTATACCACTCCTGGGCATATACCCAGAAGATTCCCCACCATGTAATAAGGATACATTCTCTACTATGTTCATAGCAGCCCTATTTATAATTGCCAGATGCTGGAAAGAACCCAGGTATCCCTCAACAGAAGAGTGGATGCAAAAAATGTGGTATATATACACAATGGAGTACTATTCAGCCATTAGAAACAATGAATTCATGAAATTCTTAAGCAAATGGATGGAGCTAGAGAACATCATACTAAGTGAGGTAACCCAGACTCAAAAGGTGAATCATGGTATGCACTCACTAATAAGTGGATATTAACCTAGAAAACTGGAATACCCAAAACATAATCCACACATCAAATGAGGTACAAGAAGAAAGGAGGAGTGGCCCCTGGTTCTGGAAAGACTCAGTGAAGCAGTACAGAGCAAAATCAGAACAGGGAAGTGGGAAGGGTTGGGTGGGAGAACAGGGGGTGGGAAGGGGACTGATGGGACTTTCAGAGAGTGGGGGTCCAGAAAAGGGGAAATCATTTGAAATGTAAATAAATATATCAATAAATTAAAAAAAAGATATCTGTGCTCTGCTAATTAAACAGGTATAATTTATGAATGAGCAATACATATCTTGATGCATTACAATTTTTTTCCTCTTGATAAAGAATGCTAAGTCCCTATTAAGAATTTGACAGGTACACATAAGACGAGGAGGGAATGATAAACCATCCTGTCTCCATTTTGGCTTGAAAGCCATCTTATAGTAGAAAAAACCAAGTTCATTCTTGTTTATGATTAAATCTCTGTTTCTCAAAGATTAGGCTATGCCCATCTGTAATCTTAACTATAAATAGTTCTCTACTGCCTGTTCCAGGAAATGGCAGCCATATCTTTGTTTCAAAAAGTTATTATGACCACTTGCTGTTATGACCACCTGTTGCTATGACCATCTTGCAACCCTATCTTTGTTTCCAAAGGTTATTATAGCTACCTGCTGTTATGACTACCTTGTTATGACTACCCTGTTATGTTCTGCATCTGTAATCCTATCTATTTGCCTGCCGAATCCTTTATTGGGAAACCCTCTACCCTTGAGCTATAAAAACCTTATCCTAGCCATGTCCAATGCTGACTTCTTGAGCCCTATCTTAGGGAAGGACAACCTTGTACATGAATAAAAGGGTTTGCTTTCATTAATTGCTTGACTTAATTAATTTGGCCACAATATTTTGGGTCGATGGTCTGTCTTATCACATATTTAGGATTAACATCAAGAAGGTGAAAAAAATGTAGGGAAAGACTAGTGTCAGGAAAACCCACCAGAGCCAGTGGGGATGTAACAAGTTTTAAAAGCTGCTTTACTTAAAATGCATTGGTTCCTCATGGTAACATGGGAATCAAAAGGCCCACATGGTAATAAATAGCAGCATGGAAGCCTGGCATCTCTGACTGTATTTTCCATCTACCGTTATAGCCATTTTGGCAGAAGTGAAGAGTGAAGGCAGAATCTGAAGGAAAGGAAAGATGAATGACCGGTGCCAGCAAGAGGAGGAGTCTGCCTGGAGATTTCTCATTCTTCCATTAATTTACGAAACAGATTGAATCGGAAACAGGAATGTGGTGATGGGATGACCACATTTTGACCAGGAATGCATACTCTTGCCTTTTATTTAAACTTAAACCTGGAGTTGAAAAGATGGCTCTCTGAGTGCATACCACTCTTGCAGAGGACCCAAGTAGGTTCCGAGAACCTGTCAGGTCATTCATAACTCCAACTCCAGGTGAACTAATACCTCTGATCTCCACAGGCACCTGTACTCATTCACACACACACACACACACACACACACACAATTAAAATAAAATAAGTCTTAAAAACCCTAAGCCCCGTGTAGTATCCTAAACATGGACTTGAATATCACTGAACACCTCTTATTTGCTCCATTTCTGCGTGGCTGCATTGACTAAATATCTCTTCTCCTTTCACTATGCTTTGTCACTTTAATTGACATGCGGCTGAGCCCAGGTTATTAGGGCTGCCAGAGTCCAGGCTTTAAACTCCAGTAAAACCTCATTGCTCTGTGTCACCTGCTAATCTCTACACATAGGTGCACTAAGTGCTTAAGGAGTGCCTATCTAGAAAATTATGGTGCCTGAGCTATCTCATTCACTTCAGAGACTAGACACAATGAAAGGGTAACTGGGGGCATCCCAATTGTCAGTTTTAAATGATGTTCCATTGTTATAATCCCCAAAAGTTGCCTAATCTTTATTGGTCATTGCCCTAAACCAACAGTTATCTTGAATTCCAGGAACAGAAGACCTTCACAAGGCAGAATACCCCCATATGGGGTGAATTACCAGTAATAAGGATGCTACACACTGAATCAGGAGGAATTTGCTTCTGAGAAGCAGCTTGTACCCCCAAAACAGTGAATAAATATTTGGATCACCTTGTAGAACTGGTACTTAGCTGCTGTCCATCCTCATAGACTATAACTTCCCTGGCAAAAAATTAGGATATTCTAAAAAGATTCTTATCTCTCAAACAGACAAGCAGACTCTTAAAAGAATGGACCCCAAAGAAATGAAAATTTCTCCAGGAATCTTATGGTCAGAGAAGGAAAAAAGTGTGGACCTCTGGCAAAGAGAATGCACAGCTCTAAAGATGTGTCAGATCATGCCACAGGTTTAGACTAAAGCCCTGACAATGATCAGTCAACAGGGAGTGGGCCACACCTGGACTAGACAGCTTAGATGACTACCTAATCTTCCCTCTATTTAAACTTTGACCTTACTTCAGTACCCTAAAAATAGCCATGAAAGCTCTCTTGGGCTTTCTTACCAATGTGGCTGCATTAAATAAATCACAGTTTTCAGCTTTTTACTATAGATTTGGCTGTTTTAATTGGCTCCTAAAGTTTGGGTGGCTGAACTTGACTTCATTGGTATAAACCACATCGTCAAATACAATAACACAACTACTTTATTATGAATCCCTTTACCCCCTTCCTCGATTCTTCATGTATTCAAACAAACCTCATGTAATTACCTCAAGAGTTACAGTTTCTGCCTCTCACAATTATTTATCTCTTCGGTGTATTTGGGACAAGTGGCTAAGCCTCGTATTTTGGCACTTACAGAAGATGGACTTTTGACCCCCAAACTCCAATAACAAGACAGAAGCAATGAATTCCTTTTTTTATTCGATATATTCTTTATTTAGATTTCAAATGATTTCCCCTTTCCTGGGTTCCCTCTCCCTGAAAGTCCCATGAGCCCCCTTCTTTCCCCCTGTTCCCCAATCCACCCCTTCCTGCTTCCCTGTCCTGGCATTCCCCTACACTGCTGCACTGAGACTTTCTAGGACCAGGGGCCTCTCCTTCCTTCTTCTTAGGCATCATTTGATATGTGAATTGTGTCTTGAGTATTCCAAGCTTCTAGGATAATATTCACTTATCAGTGAATGCATCGTGAGTGTTCTTTTGTGATTGGGTTACCGCACTTAGGATGATATTCTCCAGTTCCATCCATTTGTCTAAGAATTTCATGAATTCATTGTTTTTAATGGATGAATAGTACTCTATTGTATATATATATACACCACATTTTCTGTATCCATTCCTCCATTGAGGGACATCTGGGTTCTTTCCAGTTTCTGGCTATTATAAATAGGGCTGCTATGAACATAGTAGAGCATGTGTCCTTATTACATGCTGGGGAATCCTCTGCGTATATACCCAGAAGTGGTATAGATGGGTCCTCCAGTAGTATCATGCCCAGTTTTCAGACAAACCGCCAGACTGATCTCCAGAGTGGTTGGACCAGCTTGCAACCCCACCAGCACTGGAGGAGTGTTTCTCTTTCTCCACATCTTCATCAGCACCTGTTTTCTCCTGAGTATTTGATCATATTCTGACTGCTGTGAGGTGAAATCTCAGGGTTGTTTTGATTTGCATTTCCCTGATGACTATCGATGTTGAATATTTCTTTTTTTTTTAAGTTCTTCAGGTGAGAATTCTTTGTTTAACTCTGTACCCCATTTTTTAATAGGGTTGTTCGGTTTTCTGGAGTCTAACTTCTTGAGTTCTTTATATATATTGGATATTAACCCTCTATCTGATGTAGGATTGGTGAAGATCTTTTCCCAATTTGTTGGTTGCCGATTTGTCCTCTTGATGGTGTCCTTTGCCTTACAGAAACTTTGTAATTTTATGAGGTCCCATTTGTCAATTCTTGCTCTTAGAGCATACGCTATTGGTGTTCTGTTCAGAAACTTTCTCCCTGTACCGATGTCCTCAAGGGTCTTCCCCAGTTTCTTTTCTATTAGCTTCAGAGTGTCTGGCTTTATGTGGAGGTCCTTGATCCATTTGGATTTGAGCTTAGTACAAGGAGACAAGGATGGATCAGGGTGAAGGGCAGCGGCTGCGGCAGCAGCAGTGCAGCAGTGGCTGGTCCAGCTGAAGGGCCATCAGCAGTAGAACCAAGGCGACACAGGGTCCAGTTAGGCCCTGCGCCCACGACCACTGACCTTCACTGACCAGCCGGGCTACAAACAGCTGCGGTTTTGCAGCGCCTTTCGCTGCACGGAAGCCACTTCAGAACTCCCGCCAGTCAGGAGAGGCACACCTCCATCTTGGTTTCGGACTCCAGAGAGATCGGACAGACTGAGGTACACAAACATAATCTGAGGCCAACACCGCGGGGGTCTGAGCCCGACGGGCGTTGGCCTGCACCCAGGCCCTGGGCTGTTCGGGGGGGCCATCGGGGTGCCAACCCAGCCAGGAGGTTTTTTTGCCCTGGCCTGTGCGCGCGCTGCCATTTTGCCTACAGGACAACAGAGAGCTCTGACGAGCAGAGCCGTAACAGGCATAGCCTGAGGCTAACAGAGCAGGGGTCTAGGCCCCAAAAGGCCCAGGACTGACCCCAAGAACTGGGCGGCTTGGTGGGCCATCTGTATGTCAACCCGCCCAGGAAGTTGTTAGCACAGCAGACTCTCCCCGTGCTTTCCGGGAGCGCGAGCACACACGCCCGCCATCCTGGTCACCTGGCAGACCCAATTAACAGTCATAGCCCTAGGGGAACTTTGCTCGGACCTTGGCCTCCCAGGCTTTTGCCTGGACTCAGGGCCTGGGCTGCCAGGCTAACCTTGTGTGCGCCAGCCCGGTTGGGGGATCGGCTGCCCAGCAGAGTGATCAGAACACAGGGGAGGTCCCGGCAGCATACACCATCGGCGCTCCCTGGGGGTGCACACGGGCTCCATCTGGTCTACAGACACAATCTGGAGCAAGGCCTCAGGCGGGAGCCCTCAGCTCAACTCTCTCTGCTTCCGGATCCAGATCAGCCCTGGGCAGCGGCACCACATCTCCAGGTCCTGCAAGAGGCTAGAGGGGCTTCCGGGCGGCCAGCTAGGAGAAGTCGGTGTGCTCCGGTGAATCCAGCGGGCCCCAGTGGGAGCCTTCGGGTGACTGCTTCGGGATCTGAACAGCCTGGGCATCAGCACCCTGTCTACAGGCAATGCAGGAGGTAAGCTGTGCACTAGAGGCCAACTGGGAAGGGGCAGCTTGCACTGGTGAGTCCAGCACTGACAAGACAAACTAACACCAGTGAGAACTAGATGGCAAAAGGCAAACGCAGGAACATCACTAACAGAAATCAAGGCAATATGGCAACATCTGAACCCAATTCTCCTCTACCAACATGTCCTGGATACCCCATCACACCAGTAAAACAAGATTTGGATTTAAAATCACTGGTCATGATGCTGGTACAGGAACACATGAAAGACATACTTAAAGAAATTCAGGAGAAAATGGATCAAAAGTTAGAAGCCCTTGCAAGGGAAACACAAAAATCATTGAAAGAAATCCAGGAGAATACAAAAGCCAACAATGAGGAAACGCAAAAAACACTTAAAGAAATACAGGAGAACTTTGGTCAACAGGCTGAGGTCATGAATATTTTTTTAGGTGCTTCTCCACCATTCGATATTCCTCAAGTGAAAATTCTTTGTATAGTTCTGTACCCCATTTTAATGGGGTTATTTGGTTCTCTGGAGTCTACCTTCTTGAGTTCTTTGTATATCTTGGATATAAGCCCTCTGTCGGGTGTAGGGTTGGTAAAGATCTTTTTCTAATATGTTGGTTGCTGTTTTGTCCTTTTGACAATGCCCTTTGCCTTACAGAAACTCAGAAATTTTATGAGGTTCTATTTGCCAATTCTTGCTCTTAGCACATAAACTATTGGTGTTCTGTTCAGGAAATTTACCCTGTGCCCATGTCCTCAAGGGTCTTCCTCAGTTTCTTTTCTATTAGTTTCAGTGTGTCTGGTTTTATGTTGAAGTCCTTGATCCACTTGGACTTGAGCTTAGTACAAGAAGATAAGAATGGATCAATGACCCGTCCAGCAGGTCCAGTTATCCAGGGTTCCAAAGGGGTGCTACCTGAGGGTCAAAGGGGGGGGGGATAGAAAAAGGAGACCAGGCAAGGAGGGGTTCAATTGTCGAGGTCTCATTTAATTTTCTGGGGTACACAGGTTTTAAGCTTTCAGAGGAAAGGCTCACCTTGAGGCAAGAACAAGGAGGGAGGGTCATTCTTGGCAGTATCAGCAGGAAGAGATAAGGGTCCTCCAGTGGAGACATCTGATGTTTGCAGAGTCTGGAGCATCCCTCAGTTATCTCAGAACTTCCCTTCAACCGGCAGTTCATGGGGAGAGGCTCTTCTTTGTTTTACTCAGGACCTTTGCCCTGCTAGCCCTCTGGACTGTTAGTGAGGGTCCATTATGGCTTCCCACAGATCAATTTACATTATTTTGCATGCTGACCTCCAGATGAACCAGTACCATTTGTTGAAAAGGCTATCTTTTTTCCACTGGATGGTGTAGCTCCTTTGTCAAAGATCAAGTGACCATAGGTGTGTGGGTTCATTTCTGGGTCTTCAATCCTCTTCCATTGGTCCACTTGCCTGCCACTGTACCAATACCATGCAGTTTTTAACACAATTGCTCTGTAGTACTGCTTGAGGTTGGGGATACTGATTCCTCCAGAAGTTCTTTTACTGTTGAGGATAGTTTTAGCTATCTTGGGTTTTTTGTTATTCCAGATGAATTTGAGAATTGCTCTTTCTAACTCTATGAAGAATTGAGTTACAATTTTGATGGGGATTGCATTTAATCTGTTTATTGCTTTTGGCAAGATGGCCATTTTCAATATATTAATCCTGCCAACCCAAGAGCATGGAAGATTTTTCCATCTTCTGAGGTCTTCTTCAATTTCTTTCTTCAAAGACTTGAAGTTCCTGTCATACAGATCTTTCACTTGTTTGGTTAAAGTCACACCAAGACACTTTATATTGTTCATGGCTATTGTGAAGGGTGTCATTTCCCTAATTTCTTTCTTAGCCTGTTTATCCTTTGAGTACAGGAAGGCTCCTGATTTGCTTGAGTTAATTTTATATCCAGCCACTTTGCTGAAGTTTTTTTATCAGCAGTAGGAGTTCTCTGGTGGAGTTTTTTTAGGTCGCTTAAGTAGACCATCATATCATCTGCAAATAGTGATAATTTGACCCCTTACTTTCCAATTTGTACCCCTTGACCTCCTTATGTTGTCTAATTGCTCTAGCTAGAACTTCAAGTACTATATTGAATAAATATAAAGAGAGAGGACAGCCTTGTCTAGTCCCTGATTTTAGTGGGATTTCTTTAAGTTTCTCTCCATTTAGTTTGATGTTGGCTACTGGTTTGCTGTATATTGCTTTTATCATGTTTAGGTATGGGCCTTGAATTCCTGTTCTTTCCAAGACTTTTAGCATGAAAGGATGCTGAACAAAAAATGTTGTTTAAGCATCAAATGAAATGACAATGTGATTTTTTTCCTTTGGGTTTGTTTATGTAGTGGATAGCATTGATGGATTTCCTTATATTGAACCATCCCTGCGTCCCTGGGATGAAGCCTACTTGATCATGGTGGATGATCATTTTGATGTGTTCTTGGATTCAGTTGGCAAGAATTTTATTGAGCATTTTTGCATCGATATTCATAAGGGAAAATGGTCTAAGGTTCTCTTTTTGGTTGGATCTTTGTGTGGTTTTGGTATCAGCGAAATTGTGGCTTCATAGAATGAGTTAGTTAATGTTCCTTCTGTTTCTATTTTGTGGAATAGTTTGAAGAGTATTGGTATTAGGTCTCCTTTGAAGGTCTGATAGAATTCTGCACTAAAACCATCTGATTCTGTGCTGTTTTTGGTTGGGAGACTGTCAATGGCCATTTCTATTTCTTTAGGGACCATTTAGATGGTCTATTTGATCCTGATTAAATTTTGGTAGTTGGTATCTGTCTAGGAAATTGTCCATTTCATCCAGATTTTCCAGTTGTGTTGAGTATATAGGCTTTTGTAGCAGAATCTGATAATTTTTTGAATTTCCTCAGTTTCTGTTGTTATTTCTGCCTTTTCATTTATGATTTTGTTAATTTGGATACTGTCTCTGTGCCTTCTGGTTAGTTTGGCTAAAGGTTTATCTATCTTGTTGATTTTCTCAAAGAACTAGCTCCTGGTTTTGTTGATTCTTTGTATAGTTCTTTTCGTTTCAACTTGGTTGATTTCAGCCCTGAATTTGATGATTTCCTGCCTTCTGTTCCTCTTGGGTTTATTAGCTTCTTTCTGTTCTAAAGTTTTCAGGTATGCTATTAAGCTACTGGTGTATGCTCTCTCTAGCTTCTTTTTGGAGGCACTCAGAGCTGAGTTTTCCTCTTAGCGCTGCTTTCATTGTGTCCCATAAATTTGGGTACATTGTGTCTTCAGATAGGAGAATAAGGGAGGGAAACTGGCTAGGGGGAGGGTGTTAGAGACTCTGGAGGAAACCTCTGCCTATAATCATAGGGTGCAAAATGGTCATTGAACTGTATAGAGAGCTCTACGCCCCCTGAGAAACTGCATGGAGAGCAGTGCTTGCTGCAGTACAATGAAGACAGTAGAAAAGGCAGCCATCTGCTTCATAAGGAGTCTCACTTTGGTTGTGGACCATTACTGACAATTACCTTTTCCAACTCAACTTCTCTTGCCTTACTTGACATTGCTTTGGCTTTCAAATCTATCTTTGTGCCTCCAAATCTTGGGGGAGGGTCTCTTTTTCTTCCCTAAGTAGTCTTTCTAAATTGTTTCCCTGGGGAATCTACCTGAGAGATAAGTTCCTCCAGAGCAAATGCCCCAGGGCTGGTTTGAAGCTCAACTCAGCACTTCCCTTCCTTTATGGCACACTCCTAAGACCAGACCAGAAAATCCTTTATTCTTCCTTTACTGAGTCCCTTTATAGTAGGAACTCAGGAACACACTAGGAGAACTGTGAAGCCAGAAGAAAGAAGGATTCCAGGGGGATAAGGACAATAAAGTCACTATTAGCAGATGTGGAGAATTCCAGTCCCTTCTACAGTATGTACCTCCACGTCCTGGTGGCAAGGGAATGATCTCAAACAGCTAATGTAAAGAGCTTATGTGTCTGTCATTTTGGTGAGTTGACATCAGAAACAGACCGTTCACCTTCAAAATGGGTCACAACACATACTAACAACTAAAAACAAAAACAAAAACAAAAAAAAACACAACCACACACACAACCTGCACAGTAGGTTTTGTTTATATAGACATTTTCTTATATTTTAAGGTCATGGGTAGTTCCTTATGATTTCATACAGACTGTAATTTGTGGTTTACTATTTACTTTTGAGGAAAATGAGAAAAGACACCATGTGGAATCAACAGTTTCTTTAGTTCGGGTCACTTGCGAGTTTCAGCTGAGAGATGGATAAGCTACAAAGCTATGTTTTCTCCTAGGGAGCTTTAAAAAAAGTCAGCCAATCCTGACCTGTATGACAATTAGTAAGTCCCCCAGCAAGCTACTTGACAATAATCTACTTGAAATGAATGGAAGAAGTTACCCTTATAAGAGGTTAAGTTGTGCTTTGGTAACTAATAATTGCCTGATATCTGTGTGTTTGGACACTTTTTTAAAATATATGACACACATTTCTTGCATGCATATTGAAAGATTTGCTCCAAGCATCTTAATCAGAAACCAAGTTCCTCAAGGTTGTAAAAGGAGGCAGGGATGAAGGGGAAAAGGAAGCTAGAGGAAGAAGGAAGAACTGGAGAAAATCACCATCACTTTAAATCATGGAAGCGATATGCATTGTCCTAGTCACGTTTCAGTAACCTACAAATCTCACAAAGCTTTAAAGTCAACAGGAAATTGGAAGCACTGCTTATTAACAAGTGTAAGGTTTAGCACAATAGGTAGAGGACCAAGCTCATCAACAAAGTATTCTCCAAAAATCAAATGCAAACAGAGCAGTACAGTAGCAAGGCCTGAGAACACATCTTGGAATTTTGAGTTCTATGTTAGTAACAAGATACTTGAAAGGAAAGACAAAGATGGAGATGGGGATAGGAAGGGACAGAGGGAAGGAGGGAGGAAAAGGAGGGGCAGAGGGAGGGGCTGGAGGAGAGGGGGAGTGGGAGGGAGGGAGAACAAACAGATAGCCCCATCTTTTATCAATGAGAGCAAGCAGTTAATGTGACTTCCCAAGATCAGATCGCCCAGCTTACCTGGCAGTGGCCTTCTTTGAACTAGCAGCTCTATAACGGCTAGATTAAGGGGTGGTAGAAAAGCAAGTGAGATGGCTCAACAGGTAAAGGTGTTTGCTTTGCAAGCCTGGTGATCCAGCAAAGGTGGATTAAGAGAAGCAACTCTACAGAGCTGTCTTGTGATTTTTTTCACACATGTGTAGCATGTACAGTGTGAAAAGTAGAAGGATTGGCAAATATTAAAGAAACCCTGGTCCACATAAGAATTTTCCCTCAATCATCTTTTCTTAATCCACAGAGGACTTAAAAAATATGTGAAATTAATTGCAGAACAAAATCTATCTTGACCATAAACTTTACATAATTAGTTTTACTTCTGAACTAGCATAAAAATAAAAAATATAAATGTCAAGTTGATGTGCATACCATCTCCTTTAAAAAGTGTTGCTGGAATCACCTATCTTTAAGCACAATAGAAATAATAATGATGATAATAATAATAGTAAAAGTAATAATAATAATACAGTGATAATATAGCACATTATAATGTAAAGCATGAGAAAAGATAGCAGTTCTATTATGAAATCTACATGGTTGTGATTGAGAATTTAAACAAGGTTAATAGCAGGACTAAGCTTCCATGGCCTCCAAACAAGGGACTATTATCCACTACCTTTAATGAAATCAAATGTCATTCACTGTGACACTCTTAAATTTAAGTCAGGGAATGAGGGGTGAATTGGGGAATCTTAGAGGCTTTCTCTACCAAAGTTGATGCTACTGTAGAACCTTCTTACCAGCTATGGGCTAGTAACTGTGCCACACTCTCAAGGTCCTTGGGCTCTGGGAGTGAGTAGCTTTACCAAATAGAGCTGAAATTTGCTGGACTATAATATCTTAGCCATGTATCCTTAGCTTTGTCATTACCTGAGAGCACCATGTCAGAAATATAGATATATGCATCTGCCCGTGTCTTTCCCACAATGTCAGAATTATTCAATAACAGTAAATTCAGTCCTATTACCTGTAATTTGCCAAGTAGTCCTGATTTCCCATGGTAGTTGGCTGAGGTGTGTACTTGTGAGTGTGTGTGTGTGTGTGTGTGTGTGTTTGTGTCTGTGCACACGCGCGCACGGACGTTTGTGTTAGAGAATGGCTATAAAGAGTTAAAGGGGACAAAGCAGAAAGTTTCAAGAAGCCTAAGGTAAGCAGAAAGCTGACAGGGATGAAGAGAAAATCTGAGGATATTAATGACCCTGCTGAGGGTCTGCTGTCTGCAGAGCCAAGATGCCAAGTCATAGTTGAGCAGAGCCTCAGAGTCCAGTTAAGCTAAGAAGTAAGATAAAGGATCATGGAGACCACTGAGGCAAAAACAAGAGCAGCCCCAGACTAACGGGAAGATGGACAAACATCCAGGTTGACAGGCAGACAACAATTCAAGTAAGCAGCATCATCAATGTGACTGGGCCATGCTAAGCCTCTAGTGAGGCAACCCTGTGGGTGTCTAGGCAGGGAAACAAATCATGAGAGGTGAGACTGAAAGCTTAGTTCAGACTGACTTCATAAACCTGGATCAAGACTTCAGGGAGTCTGGTGCCAGGCAATTCATTGTCAGAATATTTAAAACAGTAAAATTTGGAGAAAGTTCCTTGGTATAATACAATCCCCTGTGCACGAGGAAGAATAATTACATTGAAACTCCAAGTTCATTTAAGGTCAGAATTTTGCTTTAATATGCATATACCCAAAACCAGTTCTGGCCAGACTGGCCTTTCCATTCTATACATCTAGAGCCTCTGGAGATATGTTTGACTAGAAACTCTAGATTGATTGTAGTTAAGGGAGGGGAAACCTATTCCATTTTCCAGAATTGAATGCAATGCAGGTGGGGGCCCAAGATTGCTAGGTGCATTGTTCAGAGCATGTGTATGCATGGAATGTGCAAATAAATGAGCTGCCTGCCAGGTACCTCATTGTAAGACGGGGTGTACATTGTGCATACCAAGTAGAGTCTCAATCACTAAGCTATTTCCTAGGCTTGCCCACTTCACTGCCTCTCCCTCCCCTTTCAAACATTACAAAGTTCCCTTCATATTCAAACTGCACCTTTCCTAAGATGTGAAATGAGCTTGTCCTAAGAACCTCCCCTATATCTCCAGGGTAGTAAAGTACTTAGGAGTCAGACCATGGATGCACGCTGTATTCATCTATGTAAATTCGTTCTATGAGACCACGTGCTGTCAGATCTCAGATGCTGATTGATGCTCAGCTAGCTGAATGTGTTTTCCAAACAAATATGTTGTAAAGAAGGAAAAAAAAAAAGCACGATAGGGAAGGCTAGAAATCTAAGAGCACAGCCATCATGGAAGAACTTGAGCGTCCCAGATAGGATGGTAGAAGTTTGCCTGCTGTAATGGTGATCAGAAAGGTTTTTACCACACTGTTGTTAGTCAAGCTGCTATTCTTTTGACTGTGTTTGAGAATTGAAGAGTGTGCACAAGCAATGAGAGCTCAGAGATTACAGGATGTAAGAAAAGACAGGAGCTCATGAAAAACAAATTGTTAAAAATAAGACAAAATGATGAGATTTACTCAAATTTAGCACTGATGGGCTTCCTATCTTTTTGGTTGCTGTTGTTTTTAATCTTAGATTGAAAAGTTACATAGAGTCTGCATTACTTCTGTCCAAGGCTAAGGCCATGTACTTGCTATTCAGCCAATCCATCTGGACAGCATAGCTGAAAACAAAGAGTCATTTGTGTCTGTTCTTTTCTTCCCTATACAGAAGACCCTAGGACACACACTACTTAGCAGGAAGGTGTGAAGAGTATTTCTTCCTAGGTAGAGTCTTGTCAGCAAGCTCTTCACTCCAGCATCGATACAAGCCAGTTGTATGGATGTAGAGAGCCTTATTGGGGTGCCATGCCACCTGGCAGAAACTTGACATCGACCAATGTGAAATTCTTCTCCCAGCCTTTGAGCGGGAAATCCTGTGTTAGGCACTCCACCTAGGGTGGAGTGCTCAGACCAAGGTGAAGCCCATTGTTCTTCAAGGACCTGCAGTTTCCTGAGAAACACTAGCCACCTATGAAGCAACTGAACTGTTTCTGCAGAGAAGCTTTCAGCCTTTAGGGGAAGTGAATTCCCCTGCCTACGTTTTTTGGAGTTCTCCATTAAACTTTGAGACCTTGAACAGCAATGTTGTTTTAATCTCCATCTCTTTTTGCTGCCTTCCCATACATCCCCAGCTTCCCTTCCAGGTTACCTGTTCGATGTAACTACAGGCAGTTACATATGGATACATACACTTTAAAACTAAATCTTTTAGTGGATGTGCTGAAAGAACTGAGAGTTTCTGCTGTCTTTTGGATCACAAACAAAAACTGTTTAAAAAGCACATGGTCTGGGTGTTGATGACAATGTACAGATTTTCACAAGAAGGTTGACTGGTTTGGAGCAAAGGCAGAGTGATCTGATAAAACCCATGCTTTGGGTGATGGCACCTGTGAGACAGGGGCCCAACATATTTAAAAATACAAACATGATTATATGAAAATTTTTAATGCATTCAACCACATACAAGATTTTTTTGATTATCATGGAAATTTTCATATAGATATAATTATGGTAGGCATAAAAGTATTCCTAAGTTGATTAAAAGTGGAATTATAAAGATTTTCTGATAAACTTGAAGATTTACATGAAAAATATTTCTGATAAAATTGTAGAAATATGTAGAAAAACATGTTAAAATTAAAGACTATCATGGAAATTATATAGATAAAATGATAGACATAGAAATAATTCTAAGTTGATTGAAGGTAGAATTATAAATATTTTCAGATAACATTGAAGATTTACATGGAAAATATTTCTGGTAAAATTCAAGAAATAAATAGATAAACACATTAAAATTGATTCCTTCATGGAAAATTTTACATAAAAATTGGTTGATCTAAAAACTCTTTCTAAATTAATTGAGGATGGAATTAGAAACATTTGTGATAAAATCAAAGATTAACATTGAAAACATTTCTGATAAAATGGAGGAAGTATATAGAAAGACCTATTAAAATTGAAGACTATCATGAAAAAATAATGCAGATAAAATGGTAGACATAAAATAAATTAATTAAAAGGGGAATTACAAACATTTTCTGATAAAATTGAAGATTTACATGAGAAATATTTTGTTAGTTTATGTTTTTCCATTGTTGTTAAGAGATATTAAGGCATAATGATTGTTGCTTTCTGTTGTTTTTGATGGTATTTTTATATCTGTGTGAGTATCTTCTTTTGGGTTTGTTGGAAGAAGATTACTTTCTTGCTTCTTCTAGGGTGTAGTTGCCCTCCTTGTGTTGGCATTTTCCATCAATTATCCTTTGTAGGGCTGGATTTGTGGACAGATACTGTGCAAATTTGGTTTGATCATGGAATATCTTGGTTTCTCCATCTATGATGATTGAGAGTTTTGCTGGGTATAGTAGCCTGGGCTGGCATTTGTGTTCAATTCAGATAACATTGAAGATTTACATGGTAATTCTCTTAGGGTCTGTATGAGGTCTGCCCAGGATCCTCTAGCTTTCATTGTCTCTGGTGAGACTTCTGGTGTGAATCTCAGAAATAGGTTTGCCTTTATAAGTTACTTGCCCTTTTCCCCTTACTGCTTTTAATATTCTTTCTTTGTTTAGTGAATTTGGTGTTTTGATTATTATGTGCCAGGAGGATTTTCTCTTCTGGTCCAGTCTGTTTGGAGTTCTGAAGGCTTCTTGTACGTTCATGGGCATCTCTTTCTCTAGGTAAGGGAAGTTTTTTTCTACAATTTTGTTGAAGATATATACTGGGCCTTTAAGATGTAAATCCTCGCTCTCATCTATACCTATAATCCTTAGGTTTGGTCTTCTCATTGTGTCCTGGAGTTCCTGGTTGTTTTGAGTTACCAGCTTTATGCATTTTGCATTTTCTTTGAATGTTGAGGCAATGTTTTCTATGGTATCTTGAGCACCTGAGATACTTTCTTCTATTTCTTATAATCTGTTGTTGATGCTTGCATCCGTGGCTCCTGGATTCTTTCCAAGGTTTTCAATCTACAGAGATGTCTCACTTTGTGATTTCTTTATTGTTTCTATTTCCACTTTTAGATCCTCGTTGGTTTTGTTCAGTTCCTTCACTTGATTGTTTGTGTTTTCCCGTCATTCTTTCAGGGATTTTTGTGTTTCTTCTTTAAGGGCTTCTGCTTGTTGACCCATGATCTCCTGTATTTCTTTAAAGGATTTTTGTGTTTCCTCTTTAAGGGCCAATGTTCTCCTCTATTTCTTTAAGGGAGTTATTTAAATCTTTCTTGAAGCCCTCTATCAGCATCATGAGATAAGATTTTTAAATCCAACTCTTGCTTTCCAGTGTATTGGGGTATCCGGAACTTGCTGTGGTGGGTTCTGATGTTGCCATCTGGACTTGGTTTCTGATGGTAGGGTTCTTGTGCTTGCCTTTCGCCATCTGGTGCTATTTGATATTGTTGTCTCTGGCTGGAGTTTGTTCCTCCTGTGAGCCTGTAAGCCTGTAAGCCTGTGTCTTTACTCCTATGAGCTCAAAAGTGAAAGCACTTTTGGGAGATATCTCTCTCTCTCTCTCTCCTGGTGGGCTATGCACAGAAGACTGGAGTTTCTCAGTTCCCCAGTACAAATGGCAGTGGGCAGAAAGACTTCCGTTCCAGCTGCTCCACTGATCTTAGGCCCTGTGTGCTCCTAACTGGACCCCTCCAGAGAGAAGGTGAAGAGCTCACCTCTGTGCTCAAAAGTGAAAGCCTGCTGGGAGATCACTCCCTCCTGGTGGGCTGTGCACAGAAGGCTGTGGAGTCTCCTGGCTCCCTGGTGCAAATGGTGGCAAGAAGACTTCCATTCCAGCTGCTCTTAGGCCCTGTGTTCTCCTAGCTGGTACCCTCCAGAGAGCCACATACAAGATTTTAATCATGTCTTTTAGAGAAGTGAGTAATGGCTTTTAAAAGAGAACTTATCAATACCTAGAATAGAATTAAGAGCTGGGTATATGGAACATCTTTCTCTAGGCCACAGTTTGCACTGTTTTATAGACCATGTTTACTAAACAGGAACTACTGATATGAATTTTGTCCAATCCTCAAACAAATACTTTCATACGGGATGAAAGTATTGATTGCCCCGCTCAAATTTTCAACAATACTCACAACTACTAGCTGCTCCCTCTTTGGAAATAACCTTGAAGCATGATCATTGCACCCCCATAACCCCAGGAGATTCTGCATTAAGTTCTTACACCTTTCTGACCACTGAGCTGTTTCTGTCTAAAGAGATTTATGTTTTGCCCTTGGGAGAAATACCAAAAAATATGAAATCATACTCTAACACACAAGCATAAAACCTGTGATTCTGACTGACAACCCTTTCCCAGAGCACATTCCTCCAAACACAAGGGGCCCCTCTGCTCAAATATCATACTCAGATGTTAGTGTACCCAGATATTTTGAAACACAAAGTTCATTTTCCTTGAGGTTGAATTCCATCAAACACTTTCTATTGAGTATAAGTAATGGTTTTCTGTTTCTCTAAATGTTTTTTTGAGACTGTATTCTAAACATTGTGATTTTTAATACTTTTAAGCATACTCAATCCTCCAAAGAGCTTTCTGTTGTTTCAATTTTCTTGTTTTATTTTTAGATAGTAATTAACTTATTCATATTCCAAATTTATATGTTCTTCTTCCTGCAGTAGACAGCAATTTGTATCTCAAGCCAATTCTTTTTATCAAAGAGTAGCAGGGATGAAACTATGACTTCATGTATGGTGAGAAATGCTGTACCGGTGAGTTACCTCCCCAGCTCTCTTTTTTATGAGATTCATATATCTGCAGTATATTTTGTATATATGCATGCATATGTATGCCTGTGAGTGCATGAGTTGGAAACTCGAGGTTAGTCAGACTTGGATGTCATTCCCAAGACACCATCCACTTATTTTTTTACTTTTGTCTCTTGAAATCCTGTCTCTAACTGGCTTGAGCTTGCAAATGCTGGCCGGCTGTCTGGCCAGGGAGCCTCAGAGAAGCCTTCTTTACTTTTTCACATCTGACTTTTTTTGTATGGCTTCTAGGGACTGAACTCAGGTCCTCCTGCTTGCAGAGCAAGCACTTTCCTAGCGGAGCCATCTCCCCAGTCTATTTTTGCAGTGTTTTTAATGACTTTCCCCATAGACTCTTTCATAGAGAACTCAGCTATTTTGCCAATCAAATTGATGATGGCACACTTTACTTTGCTCGGCTGAAACTACTCAAGGATTTCATAAACAACTATATTCTAAGAGTGAGCAGCTTTCTATAGAAATTCTAGTATCTGTTTAAGGAATACAATTAAAATAGTATTATAAAACTTTTCACAGAAATGATAGGCACAGTAGCATATAATTTATTTCTTAGCTTCATACAGTACAGAAATGGAAAGCCAACAATATATGTACAAAAGTAACTCAAAGTTTATTAAGAGACCAAACTCTTGTACTATTGAGCATAGTAACCAAAATGAAAACATTATATATATATATATTTACCTTGCTTATCAGCCTTTAGTTATTTTATGTTATAACTCCTTAATAAGACACATCCATTATATAGACAAGATATAATAGACTAGATTTAGGGCTTCTTGGTAGCTAGTGAGTATTATAAGTATGCATAGTTTCAGTTGTAGATTTTCCTAGCACTATACTCCCTTTTAAGCCTGTTCCCTTAAAAATCACATTAGTATCTACATAGCATGGCCACCATTCCGAATAAGCAGATTAGTGGTGCCTTTCAAAATGGATTAGTGTTCCCTATGCATTTAATTAAAGTGGACCTCATTCTATCATTCTTATAAGAAAAATTATGCAGAGAGAAAATTCTTTACATGCATGCACTGGCTGCAGATATGTCTCCTACTTGGGTTCTTACAGTGATCAGTTGTCTACAGCATTCAGCATTTCTGAAATAATGTATAAAATCACTGGGTTTTGTTCCTTTAGGACAAAGGAGTCAATTCTGAGTGGGAAGAGTTGTATCCCTGAAATGATATGGATCTCATACTTTCTTATAAGCTATTAATTGCTACCCGTTTTGTTAAATGGTAAAAAAAAAAAAAGTAAAAAATAAAAAATAAAAAATCAACATATTACTCAAGCTGATAATCTTGGAATCGGAGGAGTCCAGTCCTTCTCTGGCTCATTGACGGACTCAGTCCATTAAGCACATTTTCATTTAAAAGTACCATCATGAGACCTGTACATTCATTCCATAAACATCAAAAGATACCATTTTGTACATGGCCTGGCTCTCTACAACTGGGTTGCCATTTTACGCAGCTGACCTCACACTAGAAAGGACATTAGCCCTGAGGCATTTTACATCTTGGAATGCATTTGCCTGACTGTTTTCTTAAGGAACACAACAAATGACCATAGAACTCCTGCCTCAGAGGTTTGCAAATATGACTATCCATTAGAACCACCTGGGAAACAATTATAAAGGTGCATGCTTAGAACTTCCTCTCTGAGATTCTAATTTCATTGGCATGTAACCCAAGTAAAATACTTTTTTAACTGCCCAAGGCATTTCAGGGGTCAAGGTAGAAAGTTATGGTAGAAACCCATTGCTCTGTCCAGTTTATCTCTATCTGGCTGGGTCTGGCAGAGTGAGCATTTTTAATTTAAAAGACAAAAGTCTTTCTTTTGTGCTCTTTTTATCATTCATTCCTCTACAGATTATTTTTTTACTTAGATGGAAGAGAATACTCATGGCTTAGTTTTCAAACTACAAATGGGCAATGCAAAAAGCTGAGAGGTGGGGCACTTCAGAGTAGTATGGGAGTTTGAATGAAGAATGTCCTCTAAAATGGCTCATGTATTCGAACACTGGTTTCCAATCCGATGATGTGTTGGGAAGGTGGAGTCTTGCCAGTGGGCTTTGAGGGTTTGTAGTTTTGTCCACTTCCTGTTTTCACTCTTGCCTTCCTATGAGCAGATGAAAATGTAGCTGCCAGCTTCCTGCTCATGGTGCTATGCTGCAACATCCCCACCATGAGGGATTGTAGGTAGCCCTCTGCAACTATAAGCCAAAACATACTCTTTCTTCCTTCTTCCTTACATTGTTTTGGATCATGGCATTTTCTCACAGCAACAGAAAATTAACTGATACAAGTGGTCTCTACCATGATTTCCATTACTGGAGCTCTTCGAGCCCAGTTGGTACGTCAAGATGATTACTGGGAAAAAGAGAAAGAAGTTGTGAAGAATGCAAGCTATTGGGCTAAATGGCAGGAGCAGAGACTGAAAGTGGTCCTTGGGCTGGTGAAGGCTTACTGAGTGAAACATTATCACCAAGTGGAATATATCTGACTAGAGAATTAGAGACAGGGTCTTCTCTGGGGACCACATGCACTATAAGAAGCAAGTAACTAATACACTCTCCCTCCCAAAAGCCATTTCTAGTTTGTTTCCATGATAGTTACAGAATCCACAAAACCCAAAGTATTCCTGATCAACTTCCCAGGCCTTTTGATGATATCCTGAGATATCATCATGTAAAATGTGAATTTCTCTTTATCATTCTCTTCTATTACACATAAACAAAATTTCAACTCTAAAGGTCTAGATTAACTATTATAGAAGCTACCTTGGTGATGATCAAATATTTGGTTACAGCAATGCCTTACCTTTGTAGACATCTAAGAAAGCACAAGGATGACACACACAAGACTCCACTGAAACTATTAATGATACCAAGTATGATATTTGCTTATGAGTCAAAGCTTCCCATAAATCCCAGATGTAGCCAAGCATCTTCTCTCAAAGAAATCCTAAACTGTCTACCCTGCCTCCACCATGTGAATTCTCACATTCAGAGGGCTAACTTTTAAAGTGTCTCCCATAGAGTTTTAGAACTACATATTTTATGTTGCCTGAAGAGATGAGCTGCTTTAGCTGTGAAGCACTTCCTGCACATGCCTAGACATCTCATGTCTGACCCGTGAGAGCGAGCACCTGACACAGCACATGGGCACTGCAAACAAATTCACCACAAATCATTGATGCTACCTAGTATAAAGTTTTCATCCATTCCAGAATTTACCCACAATAGCAAGACACAGCAATTAGCAAATTAATTGTACACCTAGCTTATGTGACATTTTCCGGTTAGTCATATCACATAAATTCATGAATGTCAGATTTATTTATTATAAGCTATTGACATTGACTAAGTGCATCCTGCTAAGAGTAGCTTATAGATGATGACTTTTCCTTATCTTTTCTGCTAGCAAATGCCACTTAGGTGTTTCCTGGGAAGTCTAGTTATTACTAATTTGTAAATGGATTGCCTTGCCCATCTTTATTTTCCAGATGCTCTAAGTAAACTTCAAAAATAAATGGCAGGCTTGCTGCCAACCTTTTGCCTTCCAGTGTTGGGTCTCATGCCTATAAACCCAGTACCGTGGAGGCTAAGGTAGCCTCTGGTACACGGTGAGACTCTGTGTCAGAGAAAAATGGAAGAAAGCAAACAAAAATATATCAAAAATATGGCACTGTATTAGTTACTTTTATGTCACTATGATAAGATACCATGGCCAAAAGGGGCTTAAGTCCCAGAGGGATAAATTCCTCATGGCAAGAAATGCATGGCACGGCATGGCAGCAGAAACAGAAAGCTGGCTCACAACATTTTTATACACACACAGGCAGGAGAGAGGAGGCACAGGAAGTTAATGAGGTTATAAACCCTCAAAACCTACCCTGAGCAAGGCTGCACCTCCTAACAGTTGAACCATCTTCCTAAACAATGCCGTCAACAGGCAACTAAGGGTTCAAATACATGAATCTCTGAGGGGCATTTCTCATCCAAACCACCACAGCCACTTTGAACCACAAACTGAGAGCACCAGGAGGTGAGCATATGTGGTGAGGACTACTTCTGAAGTTTCTTTATCTTTCAAAGAAAATTGCTTTCCGTCTCATTGCCAAAGAAGAGATTGAAGTCAAACTCCTCACCTCAAGCTTGGTAGAACCTGGTCCCAGGCTAGTGTCTTTTCTCCAAGCCATTTATCTCTCTCAAAACATCACTTACCCAGCTTCTAAAAGTGGCTGTATCTCCATTTCATCTCGCTTGTGAAGAGGGCATTCAAGTTTCAACCATCTGGCCTGGCTTTGATGTTCATATCTTGTGAAGCTCCCATGCACATGTGCACAGTAATGAACTTGTGTCTTTCCTTCTGATTCTCTGCCAACTGTCAGTTTACCCCAGCACACTCAGCCTTTGAACTTTCAGAACATTAAGTCTGTACTTCACTACACCACTACCGATACAATCCTTTCATGGCCCCATGCTCACTGCCATCTTGACCTCATGACCAGTAGAGTCAGGGCAAGTTTCTTCCCTGAGTAGAGTAAGAAGAAATCAAAAAAATTATGTGAGTATTCCAGGTCCCCCAAAGCAAGCTGGAGATAAGCAACAGCAGGAATTCAGCCCTGACTTCTTAATATTCTTCATTATATTTTCACTTGTGGGTCACAGTTCTCTCTTTGAAAGGTATACATCACCCTTGAAACACACACACACATACACACATAATATTTCAAAGACATTGTTTTAAACATCACCATTGAGCAAAGTACCATGTGACATTCTATCCACAGGAAACAGCAAACGTTAGAGCTCTGAGCTTTGTGGTAACAGAGGGACAAGTGGCTATCTTGTCCAGCTACTACTGGATATATTTCCAGCTACTACTTCCAGGGAAAAGGGGGGCCCTTGAGGTTGTAACATTTTTTGTTCCTTTATGCAAAAAATAATACTCGGTTATCATAACTTTCTGCCTCATGTCATATCCATTGTGGAACCTCTAGTTCCTGGAATTATATAACCTATACATAAGAGGTATACATTAAAAACTTTGTTGAATTAAATCATGTGCATTTGGAACTAAACAATAAAATTCTGAAGGAAGAGCTTCAGAAATAATTATCCTTCCATTACACACGAGGAGAGGAAAAGACTTTTCCAAGATTACAGTTGGTAAGTGTCTAAATCAGTGCTTATGCCCAGATCTCCAGGAACACAGATTTCTTTCTCTCCACGTGGGTCTATGCAAGCCTCATTTCCATGCCTTCTTGTCACTTCGCTCAGTACCAAGGTCAGGACTGTGACTCAATAATGTCTTCATTCTTTACATAACCTTTGCCTCCAATAATCCTCAGCTCAATTCTTGCTATTCAAAATGTAGACAGTAAAAATGTTTGGGACTCTTATAGACTATGAGGTTGTAGGATGAAGAATGAAAAGCCAGGCACTTTAAGCAAAGGTCTCTGCCACTCCACACCAGCGTGCCCTGGGCAATTTTTCTCTTAATCTGCCAAGCCTCTGTTTCCTCTATTGTACAGGAAAGGAGCAGATTGGTTTATCACTGTGGCTCCTTCTAGTTCTGAAAGTCTCTAAGATCCCCTCAATAGCTATTTTAGTCCCTAGACCATACACCTGCTCAGGTGGGTAGCAAGATGCTCAGATTATATTGAACACCGTCTTGATTTGGTAGTTTTTACAGGTAGTTTTTACTGCCTGTAAAAAACATGCAGATGGAATGTGCACAAACTCAGTCCCTTCCACCTCCTTCTGTGTGAATCCAGAGTAAACGATCAACCCAGTGCTCACGCTGAGAATGATTTTCCAGGGCAGATCACTTCTGTCTTTCAGCTCTGGCTCCTTCAACCCAGAAACTGGGAAAGCAGAAGACAGTGTCCTTCACTTCAGGGTCAGCCTGGATAGCCTGGGACACCACGGATCAAAGAACAGCTCCTGAGACTAGGGAACACACTGCCAAGCATCCTGAAATAAAGAGAAAAACAGGGGGGAGGGGAATGAGAACAAGGAAAGTAAGAAAAATGGACACAAGAAAAGAAAGAGGAACAAATTGAGTCCATGACCTGCCCGACTGGTTTTGAGTCCATGATCCATGCTGTTGTCTGAGAGTCCCAGTTCTGCGGATGAGGCTTCATGAACACTGACTGACAAGGTTAGGAAAATCATCCTCAGGGAGGTTGTAGCTTCATATCACTCCAGGAAAGTCGGGTAACAGAGGTCTATCTAACAAGAGAAAGAAAGTTGAGGCAGCCATGCAGTAGAACACTGGTGCTTCCCCTGTACCTAAAGTCTCGACAGCTTCCAGTACACTCCATGACCTGGCTGGCCAATTCAGCCACATACTGCCAGGTCTTAAATGAGGAAGTGGAATTGCAGTTCAAGGTATGTGCTGGCCACATGGCGCTGCAGTTTTCATCAGTAGAGGCCATGAGCAATGCTCCGAAGGCTTATTTTATTCCCGTCCCTGTTCCTAGCAGCCCTGTGGAGTCAGCGTTTCTAAATCCCGCAAGTACTCCATCATGAAGCAGCCCTGGCTCTCTGTAAGCCATGGGATGATGCAAACACAACTGTTATTTTTTCAGGATTTAAACACTGGATCAAACATTGCTGAGAGAAGAAATGCAAAGAGCTTCCAGGGCTTCTTGCCCAGCTCACTCGTCATGATGAAAGAGGCAGGTCTCCCTCCCTACTCCCCAGAATGCCTTCACTTAAAGCTGTGACTGTCTCTCATAGGTAGCACGGTTACATCCTCATGGGAAGAAGGAAAGACAATATCTGAATTTCAGAAGTGTCCATAAATCCAAGATTCCTTCCAGATTCACATCCTCATCACCCAAGAGCACTGAGCCTGGTAATACATCTTCTACTGGTTTAATTTTCCAAAATTCACAAGGCTCAGAGATGAATAAAAAATGTTTAGCTAAAAGCTGCATTCATATCATGGAAGAGATAAAAAAAACAAACCAACAATATAAGAAAACCATCACAAGTCATCTTATAAGGAAATAAGATAATCATTTAAAATCCTTAGCACCCCACAGTCTTACATGTTCTCTCCCCTGGTTTGGTCAAGGTAGATCAATGGATCTCAAGCTTCCTAATGCCACAACCCTTTAATACAGTTCCTCATGTTGTGGTGAACCCCAACCATAAAATTATTTTTATTGCTACTTCATAACTGTAATTTTGCTACTGTTAGGAATTATAATATAAATATCTGATATGCAAGTTATCAGATATGTGACCCACAGATAGAGAAGTGCTTAGAGGAGTCATTTTCAAATTCTTAACTCAGGATACATACACTAGTGCTTTTGTTTGTTATCTGTATTTATGATCATCAGGGTAAAGGAGAGGACTTTGGGTGTCCTTTGAGGAAAGTCAGTGTTCTTTGACCCAACTACACAGTAAAGCTTAGGGAAGTTAAGACTAAAAGAATAAGCTAATTGGTCTCATACAGAGAATAAATCAGAGTGGCCCTTAATTCAACGGAGGCCAATCTCGACAAGCAATTCCTGCCTAAATAAGAACTATTTGTCTGCAGTTTTAAAGGTTACAAAAATCACAGCAGAATATAGAATTTCACAGACTTAGCTCCATTTATTTTTCACTTTGATCATTAAACAGTGTGTGCGGGAGGCAGCATTTCAATGAGACAATGGACTTCTCCTAATTCACACCTTGTCTTTATCTCCTCCGGCCACGGGCATAGAATTACTACTGTGTGAGAAGGCAGTTTCCTGGGCCTCAAGGATACACTGAGCTATACTGAAACACCAGCCTTGTTTTATATTATTCCCCCAGTGGGTTCTTCCCTTCTTTCTCATACAAGCAAAAACTATTTGCAATTACGCAGTTCATTACAGCACAAGTACCATCACTGAAAACCTACTATGCACCAAACCTAACAATGGGTCCTTTCTACATATAATTTACTTTAAAAGTCACAGCAATTCTATAATTTAAGGATGATTAGAGTGATGTGAGTTAAATATTATGTCAGACGCTTCAGGTTGAATGTATTTGCCAGGAGTTCTGGTTCTTTCTGAATCTAAAGCACTGCCATCTTGTTGCTTTGCCATGTCCTCTCCCAAAAGTAAGCAATATACCTAAGGCCTGTTTCCAAACCTTAGTTTGTTACCCAACCCAGCTCAAGCCAGCAGTTCTTTTGTGGGAAGGTAACACTGCCAGATCATGACTGATTACTCAGCCTCTAGCTGTGAGAGAAAATAAACATGTGTCCATCCATGTCATGGAAGATACACTGAGCATAGATAGGGGGGAAAGTCTACCTATAAGGAATATGTATTTGGGATAAATCAAAATTTCAAGTCCATTGCCTATTGGGTTCTAATGTCAGCAAAATCTGAATGGGGTGAACTCCAGTGAATCAGTGGCATCCTTCCACGTGTTCCTGATAAAGGATTTGTGGTTCTAGCCAATTCTTACCTCTAAAGCAAGAAACTCTTGAACAGATATGGCTGGGAACATGAGCTTTCTTCCACATTTCCCCTATTTGGTCCTTTCTTCCTCTGAAAAGGGCTAAATGGATGACAGAAAGCACTCTGAGACTAAATCAGAAACCAAGACAGAAGTACTATAGGAAGCCAAGCTGATGCCTTGTTTCAAGTCAAAGTCTCACAGAGTTGCTGCTTCAACCCAGCTCCGGGGACTCTAGGTGATATGTACAATGTTGGCCCCATTCATAAGCTGGCCCTTTGTATTTGCATCTGGAAGTGCTTGATAAAGAGCTATGGAAAAGGAGAGGAGACATGAATTCTGAACTGCTTCCAGTTCTGTGAAGCAAGCCCTGAAAGATAGACCAAGGGACAGCCAGTGACACATAGCCACATGTGCTAATCCTTAGAAGTGCACACACCCAGCCTAAGAGGAGAGCAGGTACCTAATAAAAGAGAAATGCTTCTCTTTTTTGTACCACTATTGTCATTTATGCAAATCTATAATGCTTGCCACAAGGTCAGGTACTGGATAAATAATACCACCTGAATGCCTGGCTGACTCTACTTGATGAGACCCACAGGCACAACTTGCCAGCTAGGTTGGTTCCTGAAGACTGATTCCACTCTATTTGCTTCTTCTGGCCCATGATAGACAACAATGCCCTCCTGGGGGCTGTAACACATATGGTCTGCAGCCCATGAGAAAAAGAATGGATCCACTTTGGGGGAAATCTCCTCTCTCAGGGTCAAAAATACATGATTCTTGCCTGGGTCCACTGGCACAGGCCTGTAATCTTGGTTCCTTGGGAAACTGAGGTAGGAGGAGATCAGGGTCAAGCCATGTTCTGAGATAGACAGTTCACAGTAGCCTGGGAAAGTACAGGACACCCTGTCTGACAAAGAACAGTGAAAGGCACTTAGCAGAGCGTTTGCCCAGCATGTATGAATCTTGGTTCAAACGGCACTGCACAAACACATGTATGCACCATCAAGGGGACACACACACACACTCACACACACACACACACACACACACTAAATTAATTAATTACTTAGTTAATTAATTAATTAATTAATTAAATGAGAAGAGAGTCTAAACTTCCTTGGGTTTCTCTTTAGGAAGGTTAGTGGCACAGAATCCAGGCTTCAGTGCTGGCCTCTCAATCAGTGATACAACTGGGCTTCCAGAAGGACTTGCTAGCCGCCAATCTTTGTCTCTCTCTAAACAAATGCTTGCCCTATTCAAGTTTTGCTGATTCACTCTCCTTCCCTAAGGCCAAGGGACTCCTTGGAATGACCCTCCCTGGGTCCATGATAGGCTTTATTCTCTTTGTGCCTGGAGTCCCATCTCAGAGCACTTGGGCAACAGTTTCCTCCTTAGGGAGACAAGGACACTCACAGGAGCAATGAGGCCTGGGTCTAGTTTAATTAACCTTTTTAAACAATCAGTTCCTTCCCATGCCAGCATGATGGGGCAAGTTCATCTATGAAGGAGCCACCCTCTGTGACTAATCCTCTATGTTCTGATGGTGCTTTGCTCCAAAGTCACGTTCTCTATACATCTGCTCACAAGAGGTGCATATTTCTCTGTGCCTGGCAGCCTCCTTGGTCACACTACTGCAGGGCTCCATTGTCTGGGCTGCTGTCATCCTGGAATTAATCTGAAAGTGGTCTCTTTGACAACAGTGGCAGCAAATATCGGATTCAATTTGCTTTCACCCAAGATTTCCCAGGAGTCATGCCGAATGAGATAATCAATGATGATTATGAGGCTTGGCCTGCCTCACTGAGCCAGCGTGTTAAAAGGAGGGAGAGTTTCTGCTCCAGTGCTTGCCCAAGTCAGGTGCTAATTCCAGCAGATCCATTACCTTTCTCAGCACCTCTAAACCATATGTGCTGCAATAATCATGCTGGGTAGGTAAGGCGATCAGTCCTCCCACCTAAGCAAAGAGAATTCATTCTTTTTGCTTCTCTTCACATTCCACAACAACAACAACAAAAAAAACGTTCCGAGCATCTGGTGCAGAAGTGAGTAGGCTGTTCGAACCAATGATGCTGAAGAGATTTAATTTAGCTGGGCTAAACTTTCCTTGTCTCAGCTGGAGAGACTAGTCAATGGCTTAGCCACTAATCCAATCAAAAGAAAGCATTAAATTACTTGTCGATGCCATCTTAACCCTGAGAAGACTGTTTTCAGCTTGGCTGATCATTCTAAAAGACCTTGGCATCCAGGGAAGAAACAGATCAAATGGCGGAGGAGCCATAGACATCTTCCAGATGCCCCTCGCCCCTCCCTGTGTCTCGTCTCCTCCCTTTCTTGCTTCTTTTAGTTTTATTCAGAACAGCTGTTCAGGGGTGCCCCTTGACTATGTACCTTTGTACAGAGGAAGTAGCTGGAGATGGGGAAGGGATGGCATAGCAGTCACCTACTTCTGTGTAACAAATTATCTGCCTTTCCCAGATTGAGCAGCTGGAGAGAGAGCAAGCAAGAATCCCATGGGTCCTAAGGCTAGAAACCCAGGAGTATCTTAGCCATGGGGTGCTGGCTAACTTTTTCTCCTTGAGTCTCTGATCACAGACTCAGCCAAGCCTGCCACCATCTCTGTTGTTACCGGTAGTTAGTTACTGCTTTAACTCAAGACTAGGACTCTTGGCTTGGACCCACAAGCTAACTAAAGGCAAGATAAAAGCCTGGCACTTCTGCTTTCATTTTATATCTTTCTCCTTTCATATTTTTTCTTTTCTTTTTTTCCTTCCAGTTTTTCTTCTCGATGGGTCTCACTAGGTAACACTGGCAGACTATGAACTTAACCCAATCTTTCTTCCTCAAGTTCTGGGATCACAGTCACACCTCATTAAGCAGGTCTATATCTGTCTCTTTTACTTTGGGACAGGCTCCTGCTTACCTCTGCATGTAGACATGCTAATCATTCAGTAAGTGTCTTTCTAGAAGCTGGTGATACCTGACCTATCTCATCCCCCTTCAAGGCTCAATGCACAAAGAGCAGCTGAGGCATTTTGCTATTGGCTTTATGTCACCCTGTCCCTGACCTCCAAAAAGGTGCCTGCAAGTCTCCAGTGAGTTTTTTCAACCTGTATACATTTTGGATTTCAGGAACAACAAAGACACACACACACACACACACACACACCAGCCCATGAAGCCATCACCCTCAAGCAGGAACATATCTCTGAACCCTTAAGCATTGAGGACCTCTTCAAGGACACCCTGCAAAACTAGAGCTAAGATAGTCAGTTGTCAGCCAGAGACAACTGCACCAAGACTTCTGCACATCTACTACCAAAAATCTCAATTTAAACTCAAAGGTCATGTCAGGATCCCAAAGTTGGGCTGAAATGTTTAAATTCCATCTTCCCCATATGATCATTTTGGTTAAATTCTCTTCTTGCCTTTACATTATTACTGGGGTTTTGTTTTGCTTTGTTGTTTTGTTTTGTCTTGCCTTTTTTTGTCTTATTGTGGGGCCTTGGGTGATGTTCACTTTTCCATAAAGCTCCGCTATTAAGGCTAGAATGTTAAATGTCTTTCAAAGGCTCTTGTGTTGACCACTTGGTCCATACCTTATGGTACTGTTTTACATAGACATTTATAGGAATAAGGAAACTTTAGAAAATAGGACTTCACTGTAAGAACAATGGTCACTAGAGTGGGCATTTGAGGGTTCCTGGTCCCCAGCTCCTACCTATGTCCTGCTTGCTGATTCCTGGCCACCATGAAGTGAACATCTCGGCTCTATCACAAGCTTCCGCTACCTTGATATTTGGCCCGATTGTATGGGACCAAATGACCACTGACCAAAACATCTGAAACTTTGAATCAAATATTTGTTTCTTCCTTAGTTTGATTTATATCACTATGATTAAATGGAAAGATCAGAAGCAGCTTGAGCAGGAAAGGAGTCACTTTATCTTACAACTATACTTCATAGTCCATAATTGAAGGAAACCTGAGCAAGGACTCAGGGCAGGAGCCTGGAACTATGAACTGAAGTAGAGAAAGTGGAGGGATTCTGCTTATTGGCTTGCTTCTCACGGCCTGCTCAGTTTCCTTCATATACCAGAACCACTACACACCATTGGGGTAACGTTTCTACATCAATTATTAATGAAGAAAATTCCCCACAGACTTGCCACATAACAATGTGATAGAGGCAATTCTTCAATTGAGATTCCTTCTTCCTATGCATGTCTATACTTGTGGCAAGCTGACAGAAGCTAACCAGTACATTCCTTTAAGTTGTAAAAGTCAAGCCTTTTGTTACAACAATGGGAAAGCTAACTAATGCTCTTAGATTCTCCCACAGTAAGAAACTCAGGAGAGAACATAAGACAATACCCAGGAGGAAAATCACAGCTTTTAATAGCCTACTATCTGGAATGTCACTGCCTCACTTCTGATTCCCCTGGCTAGAAGCAAGTAACTATGTCCTATTCACACTCAGAGGAAGAAGATTACACAGAATGTGAACAGCAGGAGGCAGTGCCACTAGAAACATATCTTGGAGATAACATAGCTGTTGAGAGACATGCCTCCAGGGGAAATATTCTGATCATGGAGAAGGAGAAGCACTGTCCTGATAGATGCAGACTCCATACCAACAACTGCAACAGAATGAGGTTAGGGGCTGCTTTCATTTCTGTTATGGCTCCAGGGTAGGAAGAATGTATGTTGTCAATGCTTCAGGCCAAAATCAGAGTTGGAAACTGGGATCCCTGGCTCTAAACTTACTGACAGCAGAAGACTAAGGCTGGGTATTGTTGGCCTTAGTACTTCCTGTGCACACAACCTGGATGTGGTAGTTTGAATATTCTTGGCCCATAGGGAATGGTAGAGTGTTTAAAGATATGGCCTTGTTGGAAGAAGTGTGTCTGTGGGGGCTGGGCTTTGGAGGTCCCCTCTTATGTTCAGGCTCTACCTATTGCAGAAGAGAGCTTCCTCCTAGCTGCCTGAGGATGCCAGTCTCTCTCTCTTACCTCCTTCTCCAGCACCATGTCTGCCTGCATGCTGCTGTGCTTTCTGCCATGATGATAATGGACTGAATCTCTGAAACTGTGAGCCAGCACCAATTAAAAGCCCCAATTAAATATTTGCCTTTTTAAGAGTTGCCTTGCTCATGGTGCCTTGTCACAAGAGTGGAAATCCTACCTAAGACACTGGATATGTATCAATAGTATGTGTAGAGACTCTAGCTAGTGACTCTGAAGAAGATAAAAGATGAAGACAAAATTATAAATATGGACTGGGAATGTCTGGGCAGTGCTCAGAGATTTGAACAGAGGTCTCGTAGGTGATAATACAGTGGGGCTTGGCTGAGGTAATGTTACCCTTAGACAATTGTGTTCTGTAGACTCCTGCTGTAGAGAAATTGGCATGGAAGTTGATGGGGGAGATGTCACAGCCATTCTAGGTAGGTCTAGCATCAAGGCAGCATGTAAGCTGCATGGGTGATCTGGGGGAAAGATAACAGAAGCATCCTTATAGCTCATGGAATACAGCAAACCACTGCTATGCTTTTCTCTTCACCATCTTCTTTTTCTCTTCACATATACCAAAGGCAGTGGGTCTTGCCTTTCTCATGGCTTCCCTAGAACTAAGATTAACTCCGAACAAACAAGCCATTATTTGTGGGTGCCTATAGATTTCTTCCTGGAGAATAAAACACAAGCATGATCTCATAACATTGACTGTGAAGTGTCCCTATCAGGAAGAGAGTTTGTATTCAAAGAATAGCAATAACAGTGGGCAAAGAAAAACTATGGTAGGTTACACAGGACACAGAACCTGTGAAGCTCCTCCCATCAGGAGGTGGCATGGCCTTTGACCCTCAAGTCTGGGCTGAGCTTGTGGACTGTTGCCAGTGAAACTGAGAGCAAGCAAAGCTAGAAGTCCCTGTGTCTAGTCTGCAAGCATCTGTGGCGTCTACCACCATCTCCCCCTAAGGAAGCTGGTCTATTAGCAGACTGGAATTGGGTGTCTGAGATTCAAGCACCAACTTCTAAATGAAAGCATGAAAAGACATGACTGGGGCCATCTTGGATATCTAAAATTTTCCAACTTCTCTGTTAAACTGGTGGTATAAATCAAAACCAGCAATCAACACAGACAAATAAAAAAAAATAAAGGAAATGATAGATTACTTCTGTTTTAGACTGTTAAGGGTAAAAGTGCCTTGTTATTACAGAAATAGTTAACTGGTATACCTTCTCCATCTGATGAGAACTATCAAAGCATTTCCAGACAGGCAACAGTGGGATTTACTGAGGCCCAGAGGCCCACAAGCCAGAAAGCAACATCTGTTCAATGTCTTTCTTTCTCTCCCTCCCTCTTTCTTTCTTTCTCTCTGACTTTTCTGCCCTCTCGCCCTCCTTCTCTTGCTCTTTTCTGCCTGAGAAATAAGTAGTTAACAAGCACCTAGTGGTCCTTTTATTCTACAGGCACCTAGTGGTCCTTTTATTCTACAGGCACCTAGTGGTCCTTTTATTCTACAGGCATTTGTGCTCAGTGAAAAGGCCAAGTTGATTCCATAAATACTTTTGTGGCTTAAAGAAATAGTATCCTCACAGGCCAGAGGTCCTTTTACAAACTAGGGTTCCTTGAGAACCCAAGGGAAGTTCCCTGCAGATGGTGCTCTGGATGGTGGCTGTAGTGTCCTAAGGTCACCTTGCCCAAGCTACTCTCAAGGGAAAAAGCTTCTCACTCCATTAGTAGGTGAATAACCTGAATCTCTCTCCCGACTTCAGTGTCCTAGGATCAGACTGTTCTTACACGTGTCAGGGGGCATGCACTGTCTGAACAGCGTGACTACCACAAATAAATCCTGATCTGCCTTTCCCTGGGACTAAGCCTGGCTCCTAAATCAGTATGCAGAGAAAAAGCCTGCTGAGACTCAAGGGATAGCTCTGTCACTCTGCTCTGTGGCTTGGTAAAATTCCACTCACTCACCAAGATCCAGTCCCAGCGTCATTTGCTGTGGTAGAACACAGCTTACTTTAATTCCTTCTTCCCATGTGGTAGGAAAGCAGCTTTGGACAACCTGTATCTTTCCTGCTGTTCTCTGCACTCCACCAGTCCAGTGATGCACAGACTCAGGGTCACTTGAGGTAAGAGTCTTACCACCATCTGTTAGTGTGCACCTGAGCCACAGAGACTGGAAGAAACCACTCCCTTACACATTTCTTCAGCAAATATTTATCAAGTGTCTTCTCTGTGCCAGGTACTTGTTCTGATGTCACAGCAGGGAACAAAGCACATAGATTTCTGCCTTTGGAGATTTTAATTTCTACTCAGAGGAAACAAACAATAAACAGAGTATTAAGTAAAACACAGTGCTTCTGGGAGGGGAACAAAGCTGTGCAGAAAACCAAAGAATGGGAAATAATATGGGAAGCAGCCTTTTTTAAAAACAGCAGTTCTGATTTGAGAAAAGATTGGAGTATATGGAAGGACTTAATTAAATATATCTGGAAGAAGAGTCCTCTAGGCATGGGAAATACCAGTGCAAAGGTCCTGAGTAGATTCAGCTTCCTTGGGAGTCAGCAAGAAAGCCAAGATGGCTCTAGCTGTGTGAACACAAAGTTGTGCTTTAGAAGACATGACAGGATTTCAAGATTTTACTCTCAGGATTGAGGAGCAGTGCAGTGGTACAACCCATCTTATCCTTTTAAAAGACTAGCTGACAATTCCTATCTGTGAAGACAGGGATTAGGAAGAAACTCAAGGAAGCTCCTGAAAAGCAGTGATCACAAACCACCCTACAGATGATGGCTGCCAGGACCACAGGTGGCAGGGGAGGGGATGGAAAGTAGTCAGACTTCAGATGAGTTTGGCACAGCATCCTCAGACAGATCAGATGTGATGGTTGGCAGAAGCAGAAGTGGCCTGGCCAGCAGTTAGGGAGAGAGAGGGGCTGCTACTGGCTGAGCCGAGGAGCATTGTGGGCAAGAGTCCAGAACGATACAGGTTGAGCTTGATATCCCTGTTAGATGCCAAGGAGACTGTAGGATACGGGGTTACAGAATTCTTTGAGGAGCTGTAGGCTAGAGACATAAATCTGGAGGAACTAATAAACCCCAGCATTTTATTTCTCTCTCTTGATTTTTATCTCTCCAATGGTAAACCATGGTGGAGGTGAAGATTAGCTGAGCTATTAGAACAACGGATCCGCTACAAGTCATTGCAAACACAGTCATTTATCTAAACGGCAGCTCAGCATCCTGCACTTCAGTCTTTGGCTGTCTGCCTTTGCTGGCCTCTTCACTTCTGTTACCATTTTTCAGGCTTGCACTAGACCATGCCCATTCAGAACAAGAGCTCAGCTGCGTCGGAGAGCAGCTGGTAGCAGAGGATGAGCCAGGAAACTCTCAGGTATCCCTGTTTTGACTAAAGAAAAGCTCAGGAGATTGAAGTGGCCAACAATTGTCCAATCTTCATAAAGCTGACAACAGAACAGCACAAGCTTAAAGGGCAGACAGGAGGACCACTGTGAATGCCGCTGCTTCTATCCATGGGGCAAAGAGATACATAGGCCTTTGTTCTTTATAGCACAGAGCAGGGGCTCTTTGCAGGACTGCCTTAAAGGAGAGTGAATTTTCATCCTGAACCCAGGGCAGTCTGAATTGGCATCTTTTATTCCAGTGTGGATATTCACAGCATTTTATGTTTTTCTCACAACTACCCAGGTTCCACGGAGTGAGCAGTCACCTATTATATAAGCTTCTCTTTCAGCATCTTATTTTTCCCCTCATGGGCTCAGCCTGGTTTTTTCCCTGATGATCCAGAACATTCTGACATTTAAACATTTATAAGTTAATCTACTTTTCATGGGCCAATCCTGGAAAAACAGCAGAAGGAAACATAGCTCTCCTTGCTGTCTCCAATTCCTTACGCCCCGGAGAGCTAGAGATAGGACTCAGGCGACCATCTGTATCTGCGACTCTCAAAAATCATTGGGGTATTAGAGAGATGACTCTGTGGTTAAGAGGGTTAAGAGGGTTTGCTGCTTTTTAGAGGACCCGAATTTAGTTCCATGCACTCATGTCAGCTCCAAAGTATCAAAACCCCTCTTCAGGCCCCTGCAGACTCCTGTACACATTTTACATATACACACTCCAAACACACAGACAAGTACACAAACATAAAAATACAATTTTTTCAATCTGTAGAATCTAGAGATCTTGGCATCACCCTTGAGGCTTACCCCTTACAGTCTTGTGTGGCTGACAGTGTAAATGGTTTGGGGCACTCCTTTTGTGGGTAGAGAACTATATATACTGCCCAATACCAGTATGTCAATGACATCTCTTTCATCACAGGCAGGAAACTCTCATTAGATATTTCTTCTGTGCATAGTAGAACAGGATGTGGAGAAAATTCACTCATTTCCCTTGAGTCCTGGGTCTAGCACAGCATACACATTTGAACATATCACCAGGACTTAACATAGAAAGTAAAATAATTAAACCAAGTTTAGCAGAGGAGAGAGCAATCTAAGGGCATAAATCCTCATGTGCCATCTTTTGTACATTGATTATTCAGTCACAAACACCTGCTGCTAGCCACATAACATAACTCATTCCATTTAATCTTCATGGTCACATCCTAACTCCATATTACTATCCCAGCCTAGTATGTAGAACCTTGAGCCCCAGAAGAATTAGGGGGATTGCTTAAAGTCACATAGTCATGGGACAAGAGTTGGAGTCAAGGTCTACTAGTATACCCTTTCTTGATGATGTCTCCATGTGAAGTCCTCAACTCTGTCAAGCATGGGTCCCTTCCTTAGGATTATAGCTGAGTCAGTATGCAAAGACAAATCCATCTCATCTCTGGGTGAGGACAGTGTGAAACTGGGACAAAGAGAGAAAGACCTCAGGAACTAAAAATACACACAAGTTAAGATAAATAGATTTGAACGCAATATTTAAAAAAATAAAAGTATAAGTATGTACTGTCTATCCAGCACCTCATTTCCTCTAGCTGTGTTTAGGCTGCGGGTACAAGATGAATACATCCTGGAGATCTAGTGTGCAGCACAATCGCTCTAGCCAGGAATAATATAGACTAGAAACTCTCAGAAGAATGAACCCATGAATCTTCTCCCATCACTGAGACCTTACAAACCCCCAACACCCCACATGCACCCAAATTAGCTGTGGGGCAATGGCAATGAAAGTATCAATTATCAAAATTGTGTCATGAATTCTAATGCACACATACAAACAAACGCATTCATAGTGTGCATACGCACAGCCACACCCATATTATTATTTTTAAAGTCAAAGTCATGCCTTCAAACAGCTGAAAAGACAAAATAATAAATTGGAAAGCTACAGTGGGCCAGGCTTCTGTGTTCATACCTAAAGCTTTATTACGTCAGCAGGGCACAGGCATTGGCCTCAGGTACTCACTCTGGTTACTTGTAGACTTGGAACATTTTTTTATTTGTTTGTTTGTTTTAGCCCAGAGGACAGAGTAGTTATCAGTAAATAAAGGCTACATGTAAATTGAAGTTTTGGTGGGTCGACAAGAGTGATAGGAGGTGGATTGTTCTTCAACACTCTTCTGATCCAGAACTACCCTGATGCAATAGAGCTTTAAATTGGAATAGGAAACAAGCCCAGAGCCAGAGGCCTGGGCAGGCAGGGCAAAGGAAGCAGGATGGCACAGGCCACTTCATTCTTGCTTCCTGGGAGAGGTCTTCCTGCTGGCCATGCAGTAGGCAGAGAGGCAGTCAGTGCATTTTCCCACCCACCGATGTGATGGAAGTTGGAGCTATTTTTAACACGCACCCCCATTAGTGGTCTGTGCTCCACCATACACGGGTAGTGGCACCAGGGCTGGTGCTGGGCAATTATTAATGGGAAAGGAGAGTGCTGGGGCCCCCGACAGCCATTTTTAACTGTGGACATTATTGCTCAATTTTGAGCTGCGCCTGGGGACTCGTAAGAAAGAGACATAATGCTTGTTTGTGGAACTTTTATGGCTAATTGACATTTTTTCAGTGCTCCCCCGACAGCTGTAGTTACTCCTGATTGGAAGGGCCATGAAACGCATCAAGTTGTGTGCTGTCTCCAGATGGGGCCATATTTCTGATATACCACCAGAAAAAAAAAAAAAGAATAAATAAAAACTGTCAAAATAAGCACACTCAAAAGTGATAAAGAGGCACTGAAGTGACTTGCAAAGCAGCCCCCTTTGTGTAAAAATAATAGATGCTATTTTCATACTAATTGAGGATGCCTGATTAGGTGGCGGGCGCCCTCAGACTTCCTCCTGCTTGACAAGGTTTTCCTCGTTTTTACACCTGTTCTTTGCTCTGCAGAGAAAAATAGAAGCAAAATTCTCCTTTCCCACCCAATGTACCTGTTCTCAATTACAGGTTTTCAGACTCTGTCACTCGTGCTAGACATAGAATCCAATGTCTCCAATATCCTGGAAGTTCAAAGTTAAGTTTAGAAATCAGATTAATGCTAGACACCACTTTCATCTCTGGACATAATCACTTACAGATTATGCACAGTTATTAAATTAACATAGTCCACGATACATTAGTTGAAGAGTCGGGGATCCAGTTGTGACTGTAGGAATGACTGATTGAACACATAGATCTGTGACTGTCATTGGCTTTGTTCTAATTCTTTTAACCTTAAAAAGCCACTATTGTTTATTGAAATATTATATTTTAGGATAAAACAATATTGTGGGTTTAGCAACAATTCCATGTAATATTCCACACACATTCACAATGTGTATGGTGAATATCACATCTTACCACCTTAAAAGTCCTTGATTGAAAACAATAATAACAATAACAATAACAACAATAAAACAAAAAACCAAAACCCCACAAAATTCCACAAAATGACCAGATCTGAGTGGCCACATTCAATATCTAACTTTTTTATACCAAAAACATATGACCTAAAGCATAAGAAAATCTAAGGATATGGTTCAAAATCTGTTGTCTTAGTTACCATTCTGTTGTTGGGATAAAACACCCTAATTAAAGGCATCAGAAGAAGAAAGGGTGTATTGTGACCTACAACTGCAGAGGGATTTGGTCCATCACAACAAGGAAGAGAAGGCATGGTGTCAGGGGCGGTAGACTGACTAACTTAACATTTACAAACAAACAAACAAACAAACAACAAACCCCTTTCTTTGAGTTCCCATCTGTGGTGGTTTAAATAGTAATGGCCCCATTAGTCACATATGTTTTAATGCTTAGCCCATAAGGAGTGGCACTATTAGGAGGTGTGGCCTTCTTCTGTCTGCTGATCAAGATGTAGAACTCCCAGCTCCTTCTCCAGCAGCGTGTCTGCCTGCATGCTACCATGACTCTTGCCATGATGACAATGGACTGAACATCTGAATCATAAGTTGACCCCAATTAAATGCTGTCCTTTATAAGAGTTGCCATGATCTAGGTGTCTCTTCACCCAAATAGAAACCCTAACTAAAATACCATGACTTCCTGGGACTTGATTTTTCCTGCCTCATGTTTGCAAGCACACTTCTGCTCCCCCCTCCTCGCTCCCACTCACATCTGCAAGCCTCCACACTTTCTTCCCACTGACCGAACGCCTCTGCTTTGTGTCTTTCTTTGCTTTGCTATTAGCATGATTTCTGTAACCCAGAGATCCCTTATAGGTCATCGAATGGCAAATGGGCCTGTCTCCAGCTTCGTTTCTGGTCATCCCATTGCTGGTTAATTTGCTGTCTCCCAGTACTGCAGGAGTCCATTGCTACAGGAATGATTTCAACTACTGAATAATTTATTTACATGCACATGTTTAGTGATTTCTCTAATCGTTCAACAAACACAATGTCTCAGCTATAGTAGTCACTTCAGGGGGCAAAAGTTTGGGCAGAAAGGGAAGCAAAGTTGTAACAATTCTCATTTTCATGGTTCAAAAGCTTAAATGTTTTATTAGGAGATGTCAGATGTGTGTCCTCCCTTGTTCATGTCCCTGATATCCCCCGCCCCCCAACACCAAAAGCGTCATGATATTTCTACAATTTCCCAAATGCATTCTCTCTATATAGTCATATAATGCCAAAGAAGAGCTATAAGCATATGTACTGTGTTACACTGTATATACTACATTCCATATATGCCTTATATAATACTATATATCATACATATGTACTACATACATCATATGTAGGCTATGTGTATTTATAATATTGATGTTTTTCTTATACATGTATGTATATTTTTACTCGTTGATGGCATTGAATGGTAGGTAGTAGGATATGTCACTTCAAAGTATACTAGTTTGGCAGAAGGATTATTTTGAGTTAAAAGCACCCCAGAACTAGCAGCTGTAAGAAGGGAGTTCTCACTCTCTGTGCACCCCCAGGAAGTAAAAATTCTTCTGTGAGAGATGCTGGCCATATGCCAGGAAAAGAGAAGCATGCTTGGGTGGGAAGGTCTAGGGTTTTGTAAAAACAAACAAACAAACAAAAAAACAAAAAACAAAAACAAGCAAAAAAAAAAAAAACACCCGACCTTGCCAAAACATGCGTTATCTACCATTAGTTTCTCCACGTGCCTCTCTACAGTCAATGTTAGCCTTCTCACGAAAACTTAGTTTTCTGCTCCTTGGGTTTTAATCTTATGAGACTTTCCATGTCACACGAACTTTGGGGAAACCCGTATTCTTTTCCTCCTGGTAATCTGTATCACCCCAGATGATAACCCTAGAAAAATATAAACTCTCTGTGAAATGCAAAGATCTCCTTCATTAACAAAGAGTTTTTTTGTGGAGAAAGGGGAACACTCCTTCACTGTAGGTGCAATTGCAAGCTGGTACAAAGACTCTGAAAATCAGTCTGGCAGTTCCTCAGAAAACTGGGAATGATACTACCGGAGGACCCTGCTATACCGGCTGTGCCACTCCTGGGCATATACCCAGAGGATTCTCCAACATGTAATAAGGATGCATGCTCCATTATGTTCATAGCAGCCCTATTTGTAATAGCCAGAAGCTGGAAAGAACCCAGATATCCCTCAACAGAGGAATGGTTACAGAAAATGTGGTATATTTACACAATGGAATACTACTCACTATTAAAAACAATGAATTCATGAAATTCTTAGGCAAGTGGGTGGAACTGGAGAATGTCATCCTGAGTGAGGTGACCCAATCACAAAAGAACACACATGGTATGTACTCACTGATAAGCAGATATTAGCCCAGAAGCTCAGAATACCCAAGAAACAATTCATATATCAAATGATGCCCAAGAAGAAAGAAGGAAAGGTCCCTGGTTCTGGAAAGGTTCAGTGCAGCAGTGTAGGGGAATACCAGAATAGGGAACTGGGAAGGGGGTGATTGGGGAACAGGGGGAGGAAAGAGGGGGGAATCCATGAAAGGGATTTGAAATGTAAATAAAGAATATATCGAATAAAAAATAATAATGAGGTTTTTCATATTCTTTTTCATGGATATATCATTTTAGTTAACTAGTCCCTCAATGATAAATGTCTTGGCTATCTAAGTAATACTCATAATTAAAAATAAATAAACCTTAATTTAAAAGGTCAAATAGCAGCGCCAACAATAAAGAGAGTTAGCCATGCATAAATTGGCACATGTAAATACATCTATAAGAAAAGTTCTTCCAAATGGGATTGCTGGGCAAAAATGTAGGTGTGTATGTAAGTTTGACATAAGCCCTGTGTGTGCTTATGCTAATTCAAACCCTCCATTAATATGTAAGGACATGTTTCTTTATGATTTTTCCAATGCGATATATTCACGAACTCCTTCTCCTGGCTATGATATTAAGAATAATAACTTGATGAAATTTTTTAGTCACCTTTTCTTGTTTAGAGAAAATGGCACCTTTTGTAATAAGGTAGTTTGTATGTATTTTACATTAACCAAGTATCTAATATTCATTTCACATTTTATGTGGACTTGTAGGTCTGCATATGTCAGGTATCACTCCTTTGAGATGTGCATCAGAGTAGGGTTAAGTGGGTCCCAGAATGTGGGGAAAGGAACTGGCCGCAGCAAGGAGAGGAGGGTGGAAAGGGAGTGGATTGGAATCACTAAGCTAAGAGGGAAGACGACCCAAGGGCCCTGAGAGTTAAACACTGGAACATGGAATAGACTGATACAACTTATAGGCCCATGAAGAGATGTGTATTGTTAAGATGAGATGACAGGGGCAGGAGAGATGGCTCAGCAGTCAAGAATGTTAGCTCTTTCACAGAAGACTCCGGTTCCTTCTTACCAACCACATCACACAACTCCCAACCACCTGTAACTCCAGCTCCAAGGGATCCAATGCGTTCTTCTGGCATCCCTGTTTGTGCCTATACCCTCTTGTACTGACTCCTAAATAATACACATAATTAGAAATAAATAAACCTTACTTTAAAGGGTCAAAGAGCAGCAATAACTATTTTAAAATACAACTTAGCAAATATATTAACAAGTTCCGTCTTGCCCAAGAACTATGTAGGGGGTTCAAGGGCGTATAGCCATCCCTGGGGTCTTCCTGTAGTCTGCATCCTTTGGAGGGAAGGAAAGAATGGAATAGCACTGCAGTTTGCATCTAGACCGTGCCACAAAGGCTCCAGTGCTGCCTCAGCCCATGGTACTGCAGGAAGATAATGGGAATCTCTGGAGTGACATCCTCGCTGACAGAAGCAGCCCACTGGGGATGCAAAAGGCCTGAAAGGCCTGTTTTATCCCCAACCTACCTCCTCCTTTCTTCCTCCCCTCCCCCTTCCCTCTTGCTCACCATAAAGTGAGTCTTTTTACTCTACCACACACTTCCCACGGTGATGCTTCACCACAGGCCCAGAAGCGCCAGAGCCAGGTGACTGTGAATTAAAAACCTCCAAATGGAGTCAAAATACACTCCTCCTTTTAAGTTGTTTATCCCAGGCATTTTGTCACAGCAACAAAAGGCTAACCCAAGTCAGTGTATTATTCACTTCTTAAAGGCATTCGCGTTGAAATAGCCCATCACCTCTACTCAAACGCCATTACTGAGAGGTAGTCAGCGGAGCATAGCCAGCTACATGGAGATCTGAGATGGAGAGCCTGGCGGGCAGCCACTCTCCAGCTACAGCTCTATTATTATGCAAGCTGGAAACAAACTTTTATGAACACCACCCATCTGGAATATGATTAGTAAGAGACACACAGGAGTAGATCTGGTCCCCATGGCTTAAAGAAATGGGGAAAGTGGGATACAGGAAGTAAAAGCACTAACGGGGCTTATCACCCCAAGATTTCGGCAGCCACACGCTCTTAGCTGACGTTACTGCTGTGATAGATAGCCTTGTTACACGAATCTAGAAGAATGCCACAGGGCAGCCTGTGCAGTGACAATCTACTGAATATGCAGTTTTGCACCAAAGAGAGGCCGTTTGAGGTCAGAGGCGAGGCTCCACGCTGTCTGAGTGACAGTTATCCTTGTCGTGAGGTCAGAGAAAGCTCTTGAGAGGTCAAGCTCCATCCTTAAGCTTGACTCTACTATTCCCTCATTCAACTTCTCAGCAGCTTAACTCTGGCTCTGTGGCTCCGAGGAAACTCAAAAGCAGACTGTTACCAAAGGATTTCTCTTGAAAATCTCCGATTTAAGAAAATAAAAATCAAAAATAAAAACAACAACCAAAAAAACCCCTTTTTATTGATTCTTTGTGGGTTTCACACCATGGCAACCGAGACCCACTCATCTCTCCCCAGCCCGTCATAGTCACCCTCTGCTCTTGCAACCTCCCTACCAAAGAAAAGCAAAACGACAACAATAACAAGCAAATAAACAAAACAAAACACAGAAAGCATCTGGTCTATGGACGCTGTAGTGTGTCCCACAGTATATCTCTCTGTCTACACATCTTGACTTGCAAATGTTCATTGCAAATTGTTCGGGCTCTGGCTTCTGTCATACCATGAGTATGATCCTAACCAGGACCTCCAGGTTGTCCTGTTGTTGCCCTGTGTTGTGGCGATCCTGCTGCTTTGATCAGCAGGACCAGCCCTCCAACAGGTTACAGATGATGGAAATTTTGGGGGAGCCAGCTCAGACCCCTGGCTCTGGGCCAGGGTAACAGAGCTGGTCAGCCTGCTGCCAGCTGCCTTCCCACATCTGCACCACCAGGGTGAGCACTCCAGCACTGTTCCAGCTAGTACAGGCAGCAGCACTGCCACCTGCAGGAGGCGGGGTCAGCTCTTCTGCTCTCAAGCCCTGTCGTGTCCCTGTACTTTATGGCTAGTAGCCATTTATAAGTGAGTGCATAACATGTTTGTCTTTCTGGGTCTCATTCAGGATGATCTTTTCTAGTCCCATCCATTTGCCTTGACATTTCATGACGTCATTTTATTAATAGCTGAGTCAATACACCATTGTGCAAATGTACTACATTTTCCTTATCAGCTGGGGAACATTTTGGTAGTTTCCAGTCTCTGACTATTACAAATAAAGCTGCTATGAACATGTTGAGCAAGGGTCTTTGTGGTATGGCGCAGAATCTGTTGGATACATGCCCAGGAGTGGTGTAGCTAACATTGTCATTTTTGTTACTTTTGGTAGTGGAGGATTGTCAATCCCCTCCCGCCCCTCCCCCCCCCACTCTCACAAGTGAGGATGCTCTCACATTGTGGGAAGATCTTCCTCTGAATTTTTAATTCTTTAACTTAAACTGGTATCTTTTACGGGGAGGAAGTCATTCAGGCTGCAGGAAGCAAACTAAAACAAGCCGAGGAGCACTTGTCAGGTGGTGAATTGACTTAGGTGGCGATTGTGTCAGGGTTTCTACGGGAGAAAAACAAAGAGACTCACTATAGCCTCAGTCTACCTTCCAGTTACCTATGCCTAGGGCACAGGAGCGGAGGGACTGCTCAGCACAGTTGTAGACCAAATGCAGCCACAGAGAATGGCAAGGCTTCCCTCAAGGCCAGCAGGTGGGAAGAGAACAGTCAACGCGTGTGGGAGCATGCCATGTCCAAAAGCGTTCTCGGTTTCTCCTGTGCGTTCCAGTTAACCACTGACAGCCTGAGAGCCTCCTCCCCCTTTTAGTCTTGCATAGACAAGGACATTAACCTGAATAGTATGAGAAGCAAAAAACAATCCTGGTCCATTCCTGATACCCTTTCATGCCAAGTGACTTCAGAATGATTCTGATTTTAAAAATGGTACCATGTGTCTTGTAGTGACCTAGAATATGTGTCAGCTTGCTGGGGTCTAGAGAGAGAATTCCTTATCTTCTAACAGGATAATTCTGCAATAAATTATAGAGATTTTGCACTGAGGGAAAGAGGATAAGTCTGGACGAGCCTATGTCAGTTCTAGTCCAGCTTTTTCCCTGAGATGGCATAATCAATCACGAAGAAGGAGGGAAGTGGGGGTGTGACTCAGAGCGTCCCTGGGAGTGCAATCATGGGCTAGACATCACAGAGTTTACTTCTGCAGTTTCCATCATCATTTCCTCTTTCTTGCCCTGTTTTCTTCTTCCCCTCCTCTGGTTTTTTAGGAACTGCATTCTCTGAAGTAATAGTAGGTCTTGTTTCTACCACAAGAACTTCCATTCCCATCTCTGACAAAAAAAGCTAATAATCAAGAGTCTATGACCCCATGATTTGGGAATGAAAAAAAAAATCTCCTGGGGCTGGAGAGATGGCTCAGCAGTTAAGAGCACTGACTGCCCTTCTAGAGGACTGGAGTTCGATTTCCAGCATCCATGAGCAGCCAGCAAGTCTGGAAGTCCACATTGAGGGCATTCAATGGCCTCTGCAGGTATTTCATGCAAGTGGTAAACAGACTAAAATGGGAAAAGCACATATTCACATAAAATAAAAAAAGAATCAATCTCAAATATAACAATATTAAAGGTCTCACTGTCATAATATACTGTGTGAATTTTCAAAAACAACATGTAATATATATTTGGCCAAGGCAAACCTGGCAGGCTTCTGAAGACAGTGTTTCTCTCTAAACTGTTCATACAGCGAGTCCCCTGTCTTCCCCTAGCTCCTTTTACCCCCATCCTTATGTCTACATCTTTTGACTTGCTCCATGTTAGCTTGGGGAAATTATCAAAGAGGTCTAAGTATCTCTGCTGTAATGTCAAAAGTGGATCCTTAAATTTGCCCAAAGATCTTTCATATTTTACATATCTCTTACTTCTAATGTAGAAATTAGTATAAAATAGAAGTTCTATACTAAAGTAAAAAAAAAAGACTTTTATATACTTACACTTTACATTTTGTGTCTCCCAGATGACTCAATAATTGTAAAAACTAGTACATGACATTTCCATATGCAATTTGTCACCAGGCTTAAGGAACAGAAGAATTCTAATGTGTACTCTAGTTGGAAATAGAGATTTATTCAGCATTTCTAGGTAATACACATCAGCACATTGAGCTTATCATCAATTGCAGGCTTCATAGTTTTAACTATCTGTGAGAAACAGAGACACCCATTATGTAGAGAGATGTTTAAGGAATACAACTAAGTTATAAGTTCCCCTCAGATCAGCACCTCAGGACACAGCCCCTCCCTCAGATCAGCACCTCAGGACACAGCCTCCCCCTCAGATCAGCACCTCAGGACACAGCCTCCCCCTCAGATCAGCACCTCAGGACACAGCCCCTCCCTCAGATCAGCACCTCAGGACACAGCCTGCCCCTCAGATCAGCACCTCAGGGTACAGCCTCCCCCTCAGATCAGCACCTCAGAATGCTGTTCCATGGCCTATAGAGAAAACATGCCATTTGTTCTTGAATATAGGAATGGCTAGTAAAATGACATATCTAATTCATCATGAAAATTGTGGGAATGGTGATTTTGCCATGGCCAAAACTGTGGGTTTTCAGTGATGTGATGTTTTGGATGTTGCAGGCCAGGCCTCAGCAATTCAATCAAGTATTAACCTGCCCTAGGTTGGTGCTCTGAGAACATTTCAAATGGTTCTAAGTGAAGGACATTGTCTTGGAAAATCTGAACAGACTTAACTGAAACTACTGGAAGACTTTAGACTTCAACTAGGAGGTACAAAGTTAAAGTTGGTGGTAAGACTAGGAGTTGAAGGGGAAGACAGACAAAGAGAGAGAGAGAGAGAGAGAGAGAGAGAGAGAGAGAGAGAGAGAGAGACAGAGAGAGAGACAGAGAGAGACAGAGACAGAGACAGACAGAGACAGAGAGAGACTCTCGTCTTGGTGATAGCTTTGGTTTACCAAATGTAAACCTTTAATGCTATTTGATAGTTTAGGTTTTCTTAGCCACAGTACCTAAGTCAATTACTTCAAAAGTGTGTGTGTGTGTGTGTGTGTGTGTGTGTGTATGTCAAGTGCTTGCTTCCCTAATGCAAAAGTATACATACTGATATTATAATAAAGATTTTTTATTCAGCTTCCAACTCTGACCCCTCTCAGATATTAAATTAGCCCCTGAAATCTCTCTGTGGCCAGGATGCTTTAGTGAATTCTTTACTCACGGGACTCCATAGTCTGGGTTCTAATTCTGGTTCAGGGTGGAATAGCAGAGAGGAAGAATAGTAAGGAGAGAGGACTGTTGGGGGGAGTAGGAAAATAACTGCAAGCCTTAGGGGGTCCGAGAACGGGTGGGAGAAAGGCCTGACAGGCCTTTATTTGACAACTGACCATGTGAGTCACCTGCCAAGGCTGCTGAGAGTCAGGAGTTGGACTCATCCAGTGGAGAAACTATACTGACACACCTCGTGCTTGCCTTAACCTGCATCTGTTTCATTGTTAGTAAACCTAGGCCATCCCACCACACATAAATGTCTGGCTGAGAATCCCTGCCTGATCCTCTGCCAAACCATACCCTCATCTCCCTCCAAAGTCTGATTTCACGCTCCAATGTGCCATGACCATCCCTCAGGCTGTGCCCATCTGGCTGTGGTTTCTAGTTTCCAGACTTCCTCGAAACAAAACAGGCTCTCTCCTTCCATGTTCTGCGCGTGCACGCATGAGTGCTCTCGTGTACACACACACACACACACACACACACACACACACACACACACACGCATCTGGAATATCTGTGAGCCTCAGGTCTGGTCTTTTGCAGCAGGAAGACACAGCAATGCAATTAGAAGCCTGGAAGCAGCTCCCTTCTTGGGGACTGGAGTCCTCAGGCTGTAGTTGGAAAGGCGGGCCCACGGATTCTGACTTCCCCATTCCTCCTCAGCACCCTCAGGCTCTGCCTTGGGCCAGTCACTGTTATAAGGCTGCATCCTTCTTTCACTCTTCTCATGGGAGTCACATTAGATGCTCACACCACAGAACCTTGCTGCTGTGCGCCCCATGGAAGCCCATTCCTGTTTTCTTCCACTCACCTGCATACCTGAGGGCCCTGTCACCTCTGCTCTAGCTTTCCTTACTTCATCCTTTCTGCCTCCTCTAGTCTGTTGCTAAGAAGCAGCTTGAAGACTTAATATTCATCCTAGAATAATAAATCAAGCATCCCTGTGCCACGCCTGTCATTCTGAAACACACCCAGCAATTTACTAGATAACCAGAGGCCCTGCTCTCACTAACCAGTAGAGACTAAGCAGACAAGAAACATGGAGTCTTGTCATCCGAGAACTCACACCTGGCATGGAGTCAGCCAAGAGAATGAAAATGACCAGACAATTGTTAGATGTCCAAATTATTTCCCCAAGTCCAGGGTCAGGTCTAACCTTTAACCCCAGGCTTAACTTAACTTGACTCTTGCTGATTCTGTTTGTCCCTCCCATAAGACCCCTGCACATTGGCTCCTGCTGTCATCTCTCTGGTTCTCACTCCTGGTGCCTTGAACAACAAAATGAGTCCCCTGCCCTCCTTGTCATGTTCGTAGTGAGTGTTTCCTTGTGGCTCCAGGTGAATGGCAATATCCCACCTCTTTCCTACCTCTTGAGAGGCTAAAAGAAACCCTTGTACTTCCCCTCTGTCTCTGAAAGCCATGAGAAAAAAAAAACCTTTAGGTACAGGATTAAGATATGGGAGAGAGCAGGAAGGAGTGAATCCCCTGTAATCCATTCACTTGGAAGGCAAGGGCAGGAGGGTCACTGCAAGTTTGGGATCAGCCTGATCTACAGAATGAATTCCAGACCATCCAAAGCTACATGGCGAAGAGAAACCCTGTCTCAAAAGGTCAACAAACTATTGCAGCAAAAAGGCAGCACCTTTTGTCCTCTCGTGCATGCTTCTGAGCCCTTAATGGTTTTTTGAGAAATAGCTCCTTTTGGGTTCTGAGGCTCAAAACTGTCATTCTAGGACTCTTCAGGTCAGTGCCAGGGATGTCATGGTTGAGCATGCCTCTTGTGAAGATAAGCAGAAAAGTAATTTCTCAAGTGAATAGCACTTCAAGTCACTTGAGCAGAAGAGAGGAAGCTGCCCACCTTAAATGGGCAGTCCATGGGAATTAGCAGCGACTCAGTACAGAGTAATAGGGGTACTCAGTAGCCTCAACAAAAACACAGCAATGACTGAATTAATCGATAGCATAGTAACACTGTCCTCCAAACTTCAGCCCATAAAGCTTACTCCCCTGACAGATGTTCTAGAAATATCCTCACCTCATGCCCCTGGGGCATATCTACACTGCTGGCCTGCCCCACATGGCTGAGGAATTGGAGCGTATTCTCCCTGATGCATTTTCTGAGTCATCAAGCAATTTTCTTGAAAGAAGAAGAGAGGAAAAAAAAAATCCAACTATCATTTTGCTTCAGGAATGGGTGTCTTGATATTTTGATTCCTTTTCTTTTCCTTCCTCCCTTCCCCTTTAAATAAAAAAAGTGTGTGTGTGTGTGTGTGTGTGTGTGTGTGTAGAACTATGTGTCTGGGGGCCTGAAGTCATATAGATTAAGACATTCCCACCCCCACCCCAGGCCATAGTATAGTGGCCCAGCAATTAGACAGTAACTAAGGACACACAGTGCTGGTTCAGTGTCTGACTTCAGACCAGTTGATTGACAACTGGTGAGAGTTAGGTCCTAGCTTCTGGTGAAGTGGAAACTCAGTGTGCCCATTAGTAAAACTTCCTTCCAGATTTTAAATCTACCCTCTTCTGTTCCGCTCTGGGCCTGTGGGGCTGGCACATGCAAACCTTAATTCTGTTCTGCCAGCTGGTCCCTGTGACGCTTTGCCAAGTCAGGGCACTAGGAGGGAGGCCTACAGAGTACAGAGAAGACAACAGGTTCCTCTGTCTTGTCTATTCCCAGCCTACCAACAACACTTCCTTTTCCCAGGAACTTCCTGTTCCTGTCAGCATCACCTCTGCCCCTCTTCTTCCTCCTGGTGGTGACAGCAGAACATGCAAGGGGCAGCATCTGGACCCAGCATGCTAGATAGCATTTATCAACAAACTGCATTTGGTCTTCACCCTTGGAGATGCAGAAGCCCCTCAGGGGGCCAGGAGGCATCTGTACAGTAAATACCCTCTTCCACATTAGAAGGAATATACCAATGCTGCATTCCCATTTGTTCTCTTGTTGCTAAACTTCTTCGCAGAGACACATGTAAGCACCATGCAACCCTTCTCCTAAGGACCCAGGAACAAACCGAAACACAATACAACCAAGTCAATTCTAGAGAACCAAGGACTGTATTGGCTTTCCTTACAGAGCATAAGTAAGGGGTTCCTTACAGGGGTGTGGCCACTCCTTCCCCAATCTGGAAAGCCTTACCCAGCAGAAACAGCAAGGAGAACTTCCAACAGCTGCATAGATGGACACACACACACACACACACACAACTTTCCCAGGCCATTCAGACTAATTTAGGTAACAAGCAGTTGGATATTCTCGGAGTGGGAAGGGGAGGATTATGAGAGTTGGAAATTGTTCACAAGCCTAACTGGGATGATCTCTTGTAAGGTGGGCAAAGCTAAACACCCCAGGACGGCAGCTGGGTGGGATGGCGGACAGCTGTTCTCATGCCTCTCCTCTGTGCTGTTCGCATTCAGCACTCCGCGGTTCTAAGTCTTAATGTTCCAGCCTTTCCCCACACATTTCCCTGACTCTAAGGAAGGCAGCTGCTAACGGCAGTTTCTACCTCTGTAACACAGTTGAGGTCTCTACCGCCTTTCTTTTCAGCTAGCTATAAATCATTCAAAATTCCTTTTATGAAAATAACTAGTGTGAGTTCTATATCCTGCCTCCCCAGGACTGACATCCTTTAATCTAGACAGTAGCAGGGGGCCCAGCTTTAACACAAGACTCAGGTCCCAATTAGCTCTTTCCGCTTAAGCGAGTCACATCTCCCATCAAGCTGTTTAACCTTTAGTAAAACAGGAGTACACTTTACTTCAGAGATGGTGACTGGTGACTGCAGGCAGAGTACAGCCTACCGATGTGGTAGACGTAGCCTGTCCTCCATAGGCGCTCTCACAATCCCATCTGAGTCTCTGCTGAAGCCTGTTTCTCCGTCACATCTGAACTCTATTAAGCTGATAACTGGAGTCTGGAGCTAGAGCAGAGCTAAGGCTCTTTGTCACCCTCTCACTAACAGCCAGGTACAAAGCTGCGCTGCTTATGACCAGTGGTTGTCACTAGATTTTTTGAAGAATGTCTGTGGTGGCTTGAACGTGCTTGGCCCATGGGCTGTGGCACTATTCGGAAGTGTGGCTTTATTGGGGGAGGTGTGGCCTCGTTGGAAGAAGTGTGTCACTCACTGTAGGGGTGGGGTTCGAGGTCTTTTCTTAGGTTCAAGCTCCACCCAGTGTGGAAGAGAGAACCTTTCTCCTGGCTGCCTGCAGAAGACAGTTTCCTCCTGACTGCCTTTGGATCAAGATGTCAACTCTCAGCTCCTCAAGCACCACATCTACCTGCACATGGCTATGCGTCCCACCATGATAATGGACTGACCCTCTGAACCTGTAAGCCAGCCCCATTGAAATGTGTGCCTTCATAGGAGTTGCCTTGGTCATGGTGTCTCTTCACAGCAGTGAAAACTCTAACGAAGACATCCCACCACATATCCAGGTGATATAATCTCCTTTACTAGTGCAGCCATATTCAGTGAGTCTGTCACTCGACGGCAATGCTTTCACTGGTAGAGACTAATAATGACCTATTTGTTTATTTATTTTTGCTTGCACCAAGCTTATAGTGTAGGGCAGTGGTTCTCCACCTTCCTAATGTTGCAGCACATTTCGTAAATATAGTTCATGTTGTGGTGATCCTTAGCTATAAAATTATCTTTGTTGCTACTTCATAGCTGTAATTTTGCTACTGTTATGAATTGTAATGTACATATTTGATATGCAGGATATCTAATATATATATCCTGTGAAAGGGTCCTTCAACTCCAAGGGGGTCATGACCCACAGACTGAGGACCACGCCTGAGGGGCAATGAGGTAGCGCAGCTGGCAGAAGCATTTGACAGACAAGCCTGATTCTCTCTGGAATTTGCCACAGGAGGGAGAACCAACTCCCAGTGACCAGAATTTGGCTCTGGAACCATGATGGAAGAGGACAAGTTGCCTCTGTCTCATTCTGTGGAACCACATTCAGGCTCATGTTTGTTCTGCCCCATCATCACCTTCCATAACACACACACACACACACACACACACACACACACACACACATTCAGGCTCATGTTTGTTCTGCCCCATCATCACCTTCCCTAACACACACACACACACACACACACACACACACACACACACACACATTCAGGCTCATGTTTGTTCTGCCCCATCATCACCTTCCCTAACACACACACACACACACACACACACACACTGTACAGGAGAGAACTGGGGAGATGGCCATCACATGGTTTTACATAGGAGACTTCAAATAGGAAATACTTAAAAAACTATCAACCAACTTGCATTGTAAACAATCAGAAAAAAGTTCCCTATACAGCCCCAATCCAGCACAGTTGTTTATTATGTCTCTTCCCTGAGAAAGACTCATTCCCGCTCCAAATGGGAAAGGGCTAATAGGAGGGGCCGTGGGACATAGAAGGCAGAGGAGAAGGGTGTCACACTGAGGACCTGGCTTGAGGTATTCGGTAGGGAACTGTCTTGTTGGCATCACTGTTTCCCTAAGAGATGCACATGCGGACAACACTTATAATAGCATGTTCTCAGACAAGGTGTCCCTCAGGCACACTCAAGCCCCCAACCCTCAAGGGAACACTGTGCTCTTTGGCCAAAAGTTCTTCCATAAAACACAACCAGATCTCTATCATAAGCTCACCCCAGTCTAGCACTGGAAGGCAAGGGGAAAAATAGTTTCTAAATCTAAATATGACCTCTCTCCACCTGAAAAAGACAATTGTCCAGGATGTGAATTACCTTGTACCTGGGGGCTTGCATCCTGTTTTTAATATTCATTTAAAGCAAGAAGTTTTGTAAGACTGCACACCCTCCCTCTCCCTTTCCACAGCTTCTAGCTTATGTTTTTAGGAGACGAGCTGGTAAGAGTTTAGACATCAACCCAAGTGCAAATTAACCAACAACAAACTTAATTCCACAAACTGTTAATATTCACTGCGATTATTTCCTCTCAAGATAGTTCTGGCAGCTTTGAAGGAACAGCTGCAGTCTTCCCTCCTCTCTTCCCTCCCTCCCTTCCTCCTCCCTCTTTTCCTTCCTTCCTCCCTTTCTACAAGACTGAGAAGGAAGGCAGGACTCTCAGGAATAGCAAAGCCTCAGGCAATTCTTTCCTGAGCTGTTCCCAGGCACAACTGTGAGCTAGACACACATGGCTGCGATCATCAGCTGCACAGGAATGTGTGACACTTTCAGCAAAGTCACAGCTTTCAAGCATTGGGGTGGCTTGAATGCAGGCTTCCTGTATGTGCTGTCCTGGGTTTCCCTTCTGGAGACTGGTTTCTTTCTTTCTGGTGACCTGCCCTCATGTAAGCACACAACATCACTCAGTTTTTCTCCTCCTTGTCCACTGTGCACCTCGCATACTATCCTACTTTGATGCTTGGGGAGAGATGGCTGGTCCGTCTCTTTGAATACACCACCTCCCATATGAATGGGAAAGAAGTGACCTGTCTCGCAGTGTGGAAAGTGTGTCTTATGGTAAGGCTATGTTTTATCCTAAGCTACTCCATACTGGACAAACCGTGGAGTTTTAGGCAGTGCCTTGCTCCAGAAGACTCCTTTCTTCTCTTCTCTTCTCTTCTCTTCTCTTCTCTTCTCTTCTCTTCTCTTCTCTCCTTCCCTTCCTCCCTCCCTTTCTTTCTTCAGTTCTTCCTATGTAGACCTGGCTGGCTTGAAATTTGGTATGTAGAAAAATAGTATTGCATTCATAGAAATTCACCTGTCTCTGCCTCCTGAGTACTGGGATTGCTTTGAGTGCTGGGAGACTCAATTTTTATAACCATCACTTGACTCCCCTTTGAGGAAGAAGGATAGCCGCAGGCTCTACGTAGATCTAGAAACTGCATCATCTGTTAGGCACCACCTAACCAGCATAGACTGATCCATGGAAGTAGAAGGGGAGCCATCCTCTTAGTTCATTGGGTAACAGAGACTGTGTGGGCCACATGACTGGATGATAGGAACCTGGTTCATCAGCTTATTAGGCACATAGAGACTTCTCTAAACCGCAGACACTTGACTTTGGGTCCTCTTGGATGAAGGATGAGTGTGAACACAAGGCCTGAGGGAGTGTAGACTTGGTTATAGAAATAATGTATCTTCCCCGGTTCTTCTGTGATGTTTCAAAGACCTTGACTTCTTGTCTAGCTTATGGTTTTTCAGGATGTGATGATGGTGATTACTGTCCCAGATGAGTGGTCCTTTGGGTCCTGGGTGCTTTGGGATGGTGCAGCAGCCTCTGCCAAGAAGTTGGATGTGGACAGCATAGCTGGTTGATTTTGTATGCTGTTTGTTTAGGATCTCTCTCTTTCCGAGGCATGCTTCTTGGCCTCTCACCATTTCTTTGTGAGCTCCTACACTGGGAGCAGACAGAGGAAGTGAAAAGACCTGAGGTGCTAACTTCACCAGCCACAAGTTTAGAATGGGGCGGATGAAGGGTTGGGTCTCCGGTGGATTTCATTCTTTAGGCCCCCTGACTTTTCTAAACCCTTGAACTTGTCCACAAGACCAAACAATGACCCGGGGCCCAAGGAAAGGGTGAACCCCATAAAATGATGGACAGATAACACTGCCATGGCACGACCCATGACAAACTACCTTCTGGTACTTGGTGTACCTCAGAGACTGCTGAGCGGAGGGTTTCCCCACACAGCCTTGGTGCTTCAGCTTGGCTTTGCTTCCTGCTGATGTGGCCCACCTGACGGCCTGCCCGTCCACCCGTCCTCCCACCTACACCTACTTCTGACCCATTCCTAGCAGCAGACCTAGTCTGGCCTTCAATCTTAAAGCTGAAATCTGAAGACTTGATCCAAAACTCTAACTCCGACAGCAGCTTCTCAGGGTACGGGTGTGGTTCTTTATCCATACAGACCCCACCCACTTCTGAAGCCTCTTGAACTCTGCAACAGTTTCTTTAACCTGAATTCATTCTGTAAGCCATACACGTGCATAAAGACGTCTAGATATATTTACTGTGTGCTTATGAATTAACATTAGCAATTAAGATAGAAATAAAAGAACCTGGATTTGCCTCATCCAGGCAACCACAGTAGGGCAGGATTATATGACAAATTGCTGTCTATGAAACTATTAGCCTTGTGAAGTTACTGTTACTCAATAAATTCTGACATTATAGAAGGACATAAATATGTCTGTTACTGGTATACCATGGTCACAGAATGCAAAACTCATATTGACATTCCACAAAGTTAAACCTAGAACAGCAACTAACATGCCCTGATCTGAGGTTGGAAGCTACAGCTTCAAAGCAGCTCCTTGGAGCAGACATCCTCTGGGTTCATCCATGTGCTAACCTCTCTGCACAGACTGTGAAAGTCCTGTCTAGAGCCTGTGTGGGCTGATCAAAAGCCAGGCTGAGCACAACTAGATCTTTTTTACATAAAATGTCATATTTCTACACAAAAATTTAGATCTAAAAGGACCTCAGATTCAGGAGTCCTGTTCATGCATCTCTACATCATGGCCAGCCAGAGACTCTTACAGGCTATCAGTCACCGGTGAGGCTGCATGACTCATATTCTGCTCATCCCTCCCTAAATTAACCTCAAGGTTGAATTTGAACCTCATTAAGAGATAGCAAGGTCTATGTGGGAGCTGGGCTGAAGGTTACTAAACTGTGATTTCAAACAAGACGACAGAGGAGTATTTATTTTGTAAACAATATCTAGGAAGGCAGGCCACCTACTTTAAAAGAGAAGTTCCCCAGATTTGTTCAAGCAACAACAAAGTGTAAGAGGGTGATTTGTCGGTCTGAATTGTGACAGTGGCCACTTGGTATCTGGGATGCCTGAAAGCACAATGATGCATTCATACTTGTTAATTAAACTTATTTTACTTCTTTAAATTAGTCCAAACTGTTGAGGCTTCCATTTTGTCAGCTGAGACCTATAATCTCTCCTATCATTATCCCAAGAGGAACTCCATGATATCTGCGGCTGGAATTCTCTTGCTTTCACACCTTCCCCTCAGGTTTTATTCATATTCAGCAGCCTCTGTGCCAGATGAGAAACATGCAGTACACACACACACACACACACACACACACACACACACACACACACACAAACTTCAGCTGGACCAACTGGAATAATTCATTCCCTGTTGTAATCATAGGTCTAAGCGGAAGCTAGAATCATCTCAGAGAATAGTTTTGTTTTCAGATGGGGGCCAAGGTCTGGTAGATGGGGTGACTTGTCCATGCCTTTGCTGGCTTTAGCACAGCTATTCAGTACTAGGGCTCCGAGAGCTATCATGCATTTGATAAGAAGATACTCTTGTGACTGCTCTTCACAAACACCCTCTTTACTCTGGCCAGACAGCATGTATAATTTTAACAAAATGCTCGCCCACAGCCCACCCTCTAATATAGGTCCCACAGGGTGAGAGACACATTATCTGGTCAGTTGAAAAAAATAATCTACTCAAGCAAATGAGGGATAGTTTTCAGCACTTGAACTTCTTTCAAATAAATGACCCATGGTTAATTTATCTTCTCCCAGTTTTTATCCTTTAATCTTTAGTTTTAAATTCTTGATAGCACTTGCTATGAAACCTAGGCCTGTAATCAAGATGGGAGAGAGAAGCGCATCCTTCTGCGGCAATTAAATAAAGAGTCCGTTTTATTTTTTCATGCTAAGCTATGATATTTAATTAATAGAATATTAGTCTCCTCCTTAGAGGGATAGCTGCATCTTTCAACATTCTTGTGAGGTTGGAGAGATCTGCTGTGCGGGCATGTTCTAGAAGATTCTAGAAGACTGAATGCAAGCATGTTTTGTTATTCATTCACTTGTGACTTCAATCATAACTGCATTTTCTGCAACATAAATTCTAAATTATACAATATACCTCTTTCTAAGCACATCAGATCAATTGTTAAACAGACCAGTAGGAATGATAATATTACAAACTTAAACTGAACTACAGGGTATAGCACATGACTTCATTTAATATTGATAGCAGCTCAATTTAAGAGTTGAAAAAGCAAACACCTTTAATAAATTTGGTGTGGATGTTCATATAGCCTGATATACTATTGTACAGGAGTGTATACATATAAATCTGTATGTAGAATTATGTACATTTCAATATATACCACATATTTTTCCTACTCACAATTTTCTTTTGATAAAGGAAGCACTTTCACTGTACACAGATGTGAAATGCTGCATTATGTCCTGAGTATTTGAGGGATTATTAATAAACTACTAAAAATTCTCTCTCTTTTTAGTGATCCTGAAGATTCTGTACTAAAACATGAACAAAAGGATATTTAAAAGATTGCATCCAGCTTTGCACTTGTTTTGTGCAGAAAAAGCTTAAAATGAACAATAGGCATTGAGGTCTGGGAAAATGCCCTCGAATAGTGAAGGTTAAACAATGTCTTATTTGTAGGGGTTTCTGCAAGTTTTAAGTAATGTTGCCTACATCCAATTTGTCAGGCATGGAAGACTCTTTTCATGATTGGCCTACAGATACTTTTTGCTGAACAGAACATTCTATGTAAACGTCAGTATTTAGATATTAAGTCCAAATCCAAATGAACAAAACAATATGACATAACTTAAAACATCTTTGAAATCTATCCAGCCACATGGAAAAAGTATAAAATCAAGCATATTTTGGTGAAAAAGGAAACCAGATGAAAGTCACTTAAGGGTGGTCTGGTAAGCCACCCACAATGGGAAGCTGACCCAAGTGGCTTGGCTCTAGGAGTCCCCAAATAAGCAAGCCACATATCCATCCTGCCACAGGGGACTGACTCGCTTCACAATGAGAAGAAAGTACTATGGAAAAGGCCACGTTCAAGTGCAGTAACAACTGTCAATCAGGGTTGCCCTTGGCAGGCAAGCATTCCACTCCCAAACTCAGGCACTAGAGACGGTGTGAGGTGGTCTGGGCTGGCTGCTGCATGTTGCCACGACTGGGGGAGGCAGGCTGGGATCCTGGTGCAGGAGTCCACTCTGCATCAGAGACAATTTGATGAGAAGGCACTGAGTTGGTGGTTCCTTGGTCGCCACAGCTCTACCCTGTCCCATGGCTGCTGTAGTCAAAGACTCCTTTCTTGAAGAACGGTGAGAATTCACAGATGGTGTGCTTGGACAGGGTCAGGCCCACTTTGTCGATGTGAAGGGGAGATGTCTTGGACTGGAGCATCACACTGAAAAACTCCCTGAGGTATTTCTGAGAAGAGACAAGAATGAAGAACATGGTCAAGACAGTGCTACAGTCAAGGAGGGGAGAGAAAACGTGCAGTGTACCACTGACCTGATATATACACTTACTTCATAAACAACACAAAGGAGAGAATGCCTCAGAGATCCTTAACCACCCTGACCACTGTCAGCCTGTGCAGAGTAAACAGGACTGTGACATCCAGGCCTACAGTAGAAATCTCTTTGGCTCACATCTCTAATCCACATAAATGTCACCTGATGTCCATCTGTAGACAGTCTGTGAGGAATGCCAGTAATGCTGACACGGGGCATTTCCCCTATGGCAACTTTACCCTACTTAAAATGTCATTGTGCTTTCAAGCTTCACACTTGGAGTGGGGGAGGGGGTGACCATCTGAGCAACATTAGCATTTGTGTCTTCTGTGAATCATATGTATAAAATAGGATCAGCTCCAAGCACTAATATTTAAAGAACATTTAAAAACTTTATAATCTTCATCATCAACAAAATATTCTTCCCAAGGTGAAAGGTCAATTGCTCTGGGCTTTTTATTTTTTCTCTCCTCTATAGCAGGTGCTCATCACTGGTCTTTCTTGGTACTGAGAGAGAAGGATGTCTGAGACAAGGCTCTGAGATATAGGGAGTGAACTCAGAACATTGGTGCCTGAAGTGTATATTAGGCAAGAAGAGGATAAAGAAGAATAGCTCTGCATTTCAGGTCAGGCAAGTCTTGTTAACAACAGCAAATGAACTGTCTACGTTCATTTAAATCTATACATGACCCTGGCACACATCTAGAAATTAAGCATTATTATTCTTGACTATAACATACAGAAACAGAAGCCGAATCCTAGAGCAGTAGCTCCCACCTAGAGGCCACAGCTGCACATGCCATTGGGTCACGTGTGGAGACCTGTCACTGTCATGTGTGTACTGAGGAATGGTAAGGGTGTGGAAGCCAGGGAAGCTCGAGGGCTCCAGGATAAGGAGTTATTTGGCCCTGCTGAATTTGTGCTAGATGAGCCTTAGCTGCCCTTTGAAAGAAGTTATTTAGGCCAAAGAAGTTTGCTAGCTTTGCTTAAACTGAATGGCAAGGGCTAAAGCAACCTTCAGATAGCATTGCTATCAACCTCGGACTCTGCATCCTTCAGAGAAGTAACGCTGAGCAGGCAGAGGTGAACTGCACAATCCTCTTCTATTGTTTCCTGTATGCCGAGGATAGACCCTCCAGCCGTGTACATGCCAGAACTCTCACACTGAACCACACTCTCAGACCTTAAAATATACATGCTCTAAATACAGTGTTTGACCAGAGTTACACATGTGACATTGCCACCAACCCAAGATAACAAACACCTGCAGCACCACAGAAGTTTCTGGAATCACCTGATTTGGTTTGGTCTTCATATTCTCCCAGAATGATAATTTTCTCTTTGAACACATTGAGGAAAGTGTTGGAGGGTACACAAGAAGCTGGCCAAAGACTCAATAACAAGAAGTTTTCACTAAAATGTCGTTTCTTAGCTCTGTATTCTTTTTTTTTTTATTATTCGATATATTCTTTATTTACATTTCAAATGCTTTCCCCTTTCCTGGCTCCCCCCCTCCCTGAAAGTCCCATAAGCCCACTTCCCTCCCCCTGTTCCCCAATCAACCCTCTTCCTGCTTCCCTGTCCTAGTATTCCCCTATACTGCTGCACTGAGCCTTTCTAGGACCAGGGCCCTCTTTTTCCTTCTTCTTGGGCATCATTTGATATGTGAATTGTTTCTTGGGTATTCCGAGCTCCTGGGTTAATATCCGCTTATCAGTGAGTGCATACTATGTGTGTTCTTTTGTGATTGGGTCACCTCACTCAGGATGACATTCTCCAGTTCCACCCACTTGCCTAAGAATTTCATGAATTCATTGTTTTTAATAGCTGAGTAGTATTCCATAGTGTAAATATACCACATTTTCTGAACCCATTACTCCATTGAGGAACATCTGGGTTCTTCCCAGCTTCTGGCTATTATATACAGGGCTGCTATGAACATAGTGGAGCATGTATCCTTATTACATGCCGGGGAATCATCTGGGTATATGCCCAGGAGTGGTATAGTGGGGTCCTCCGGTAGCATCATGCCCAGTTTTCTGAGGAACCACCAGACTGATTTCCAGAGTGGTTGTACCAGCTTGCAACCCCACCAGCAGTGGAGGAGTATTTCTTTCTCCACATCTTTGCCAGCACCTGTTTAGAAAACAGGTGCTGGCTCTGTATTCTTAGCTTACTAGTCTCAGTAGAGCCCCACCTCTGCTTCACAAAAGGATTTTGAATCTAAAATTTGGTGAAGGTAAGAAACTGCCTAAAACAAGTGAAAAGGAAAAAAAAAGTCATATCAGAAGTCAAAAGGAAATTTGACTTCCATTTTCCTAACTGAGGAGACTGTGAGAATATCAATTTGCTGGATAAACTGGAGGTACTGTTTTTATAGACAACACTTGGGCTGACAAGGCTATAGCTATGCGGGGTACATCTGCCTTTATGTGGGTTCCAATCCTCTGAGCTCATGGAGAGTGCTTTATCCACTCAGTTATTTCCCCAGCTTGGCTTTGCTTTTCTTTTTCTACTTTTTTCTTTCTCTTTTCTTTCTCCTTCTTTTTTTTTCTTTTTTTCTTTTCTTTTCTTTTTTCTTTTTCTTTCTTTTTTTTTTTTTTGGCAAAAATGCCACAAATTTACAATGGAGCAGAGATAGTTTCTTTTAAAAACTATCTTGTGAAAGCTAGGTGGGAATCCACATATATAAAAATGAAATTCAATCCCTGAATCTTATTCTCTGAATCAACTCCAAATGGGTCAAATAAATTATTTTAATACTTGAAAACTCAGAAATCATTAGAGAAAAAAGTAGGGAAAAGACAAGATCCTTCTGGTTTCTGTCTGCCCCCAGAGCTGACCCTGTGCTACAGTGCTCCATACTGTATGTGTGTAGCAACATTAAGAATAATAGTGTTGGAGTTTGGTGACTGTATCTAGGATGAATTCCCAGCTGGGACAGTCTCTGGATAACCTTTCCTTCAGTATCTGCTCTGAACTTTGTCCCCATATTTGCTCCCATGAGTATTTTGTTCCCCTTCCTAAGAAGGACTGAAGCATCCACACTTTGGTCTTCCTTCTTCTTGAGTTTCATATGGTCTGTGAATTGTATTTTGGGTATTCAGAGTTTTGGGGCTAATATCCACTTATCAATGAGTGCATACCATGTGTGTTCTTTTGTAATTAGGGAATCTCACTCAGGATGCTATTTTCTAGGTCCATCCATTTGCCTAAGAATTTCATGAATTCCTTGTTTTTAATAGCTGAGCAGTACTCCATTGTGTAAATGTACCACATTTTCTGTATCCATTCCTCTGTTGAAGGACATCTGGGTTCTTTCCAGCTTCTGGCTATTATAAATTAGGCTGCTATGAACATGGTGGAGCATGTGTCCTTGTTAAGTGTTGGATAATCTTTTGGGTATATACCCAGGAGTGGTATAGCTGGGTCATCAGGTAATACTATGTCTGATTTTCTGAGAAACCACCAGACTGATTTCCAGAGTGGTTGTACCAGCTTTCAATCCCACCAACAATGGAGGAGTGTTCCTCTTTCTCTACATCCTTACTATCATCTGCTGTCACCTGAGTTTTTGATCTTAGTCATCCTGACTGGTACGAGGTAGAATCTCAGGGTTGCTTTATGAAGGATCGATAGATACCCAAATCCAGGATGGGGAGGCAGAAGTGGGTGGGTGGGAGGCTGGGTGGAGGTTCACCCTCATAGAAGCAGGGAGAGGGGGGATGGGATAAGGGTTTCTGGGCATGGGAGAAACCAGGGCAAGGGGAAAACACTTGAAATGTAAATAAATTTTAAAAATGTAAGAGCTTGAGGAAGGACTGGAGTATATGGAACTCTGATTTATGATCAAGACACTCAATTCTCTGCAGCTGGGATTATTCATAAAACTGGGCCCTCCAATAAGACTGGGCCCAGACACATTCCATCAAAGAATAGGGAGAAGCTCATGAGGCCTCACCCCTCCCTCAAGAGTTACAGACAGTTGCTGGGTAACAAAGAGACCTTTTATGCAGTGACATAGTCACTGGTAAGCTATTCATACTCTGGTGAATAATCTCTCAACTACATTCCTGTAAGCAATCCTCATTAAACTAACTGGTCGACAGACAGACAGGCAGACAGGTAGGTAGGTAGGTAGGTGGGTAGATGGGTAGATAGATGATAGGTAATTTGATGGATGATAGACAGATGTAGAAGGGAAAGCAGCTGGGAAGAAGAAAGGAATCAGATGGACTGAAGGGAAATAATAGAGGATTATTGGGAATAAATGTGATCATAAGAAACCCACTATCATATATAATTAATATGTGCTAATAAAAAACTAGAAGGAAAACAGGGAAATTACTTTGAATGGGAAAGATGAGGGGCTTGCCCAGCTGTGCGCTGAACTGTGCCTGACTTCCATTGTTGCCCCAGGGACAGAAAGGGGCTTCTCAGAAGTGGGATCACCACAGTAGCACCTGAGTAGCTTCTTCTTCAGGTGCCCTGCAGACTGCATCAACAGCAGACTTTACATCAAGCTTGCCTTCCAGATGAACTCTGACAGACTACAAGGCAATTGAAATCCAAGAACAGCTGTTGTATCAACATTTATCATAATTAGTTCACAAAGTAGGGTTCTTTTAAAGGGCCAATAAAGTATAATATCATGTATAATGAGAAGCAAAGTTAAAAAGATAAATAAAAGAAAAAGAGGATGTACTGGGGTAATCTTCCCCTTCACAACATGGACACTACAAGAAATCTATAAATCTGCTGAAGGTATACGACTTTTTTCCCTCAAACTTCATGCAAACTTCAGACAGAAAGGTCTCATCTGGCCACCTCTTCACACTGCAGAGCGTTCTCTTTGGAAAACAAAGTTTTCCTTGCAGAAAGGAAGTATGGGGCAGCTGGCTTCTTTTACCCAGACAGCTACTGTGGTGAGAGAGACAGCATGTGGCTAGGAAATGTCCTTTGTAGTGACCACCAGGTGCTCCTAGAGCTATAAAACAAGGTGGGGCTTTTATTGATTAGGCTTGAAATAGGCTGACCAATTTCTAGTGAAGGATAAAACTAAGGGCTGTGCATGGGGCTAGAAGTAGACTGGAAGAATGTTCCAGAGTTCCTCAAGGCTGTGGTACTGCTATTCTTCTTAGCAGTTCCCAGTTAGCCATGGTGTACTGTCTACTTTAAGAAAAGTGCTGAGATATAGTCTTGACAATTGTTTTGTATGAGTTAACTCTAAGTTATAATATATGCCTGGAGAACTGCACATAAGTACATAACCTAATGAATTTCCCCCAAGTGAACATAGCTGTGTGATCAGTACCTGGTTATAAATAATGTAACAGTTTCCAACCAGGCAACCCGCCTTACATCCCTCTTACCATCTGCAATCCTCTTCCCAAGGGTAACAACAATTCACTCTCTGGATTTCTACCAGTTCAAAATAGTGTTGTCTGTTTTAGACTTCACACATTCTGTGTCTGATTCTCACTGTTTAATGTACCCTCTGTTGGAGTTCCAATGTTTAATGTGTATGCGATGTATCTTGCCTGAGTATGTAGCTGAGGTGTTCAGGACCCTTCACTGTTGTAGTTTATAGGTGACCGTAAGAGGAACTGACAATGATAAGTTGTTTGGTCTTTCTGAGTTCTGCTTCAATAATGAAATCCACTTTCATATATCCTTTATAGATTATATAATTATACTTATATATATAGTACTTAACACATATTTATATTAATGATTTTTGTTACTTTGGCTCAAAATGTTTTCTACCACATCTGCAGTTGAAGGGAGAAATAAGCTCTTCTGTCTACAGTAGGTGTCCCTCTTCTGTAGCCCCACAAACAATGAAGCATTCCTTGGCATGTCAGAAATAAGGGCAGAAATCAGGCTGCATCCCCAAGGTGGCACACTCTATAACAAGAGAATTGAAAACCTTGAAGGACACTAGGAGTTACAGTCACTTATGAGGGGCAGAAGTGAAACAGAATAGGGATTTGTAGGATCTGTATCTTCTGTAAAATAAAACAAAAGTGGGGATATTTAAATCTTTTTGGCTCGTTAATATCCACAGATAACTGGCACCTTCTGCCTGGGGTCATGTCACATTAGTGGCCTGTTGTATGTCCTGGCTCAGTGGCACCTAGAACTGCAACAGCATGTGTGGGGGTGTGCAACCGTATAACCCTGCCAGGGAGACAAGAAGAGACATCAGGCCAGTCTAAATGTTCTCAGCAAGACTGCAGTGTAGTAAACAAGGGGATGCAAGAGCAAGTGAGGAGTCTATGTGAGTGTCCATGTGGTGGGGGCTAGGGAGAGAGGGAGTGGGGGATGTCTGGAGAGACAGGGGTACAAGGGTTAGTGTGAAGGTAGGGGGGCAGAGTGGAGGAAGAAAGGATGACAACACAGAGGACAGATGCCCATGATTTACCTGTTTACACATTGGCTGAAGGGATTTAAGAATAATAAGAAATATATCAGACATATTTATCTAAGCTATGTACTTTAGCCACTTGAAACAACACTAAGGCATAAGATTTCTTATCAATGCTTTCAGAAAATCAAATTTAGATAGCTAATCTTCAAGGAGTATTTCAGCACTGACACATAGGGCTTTGATATTGTAAAGTGACTTTCCTCAAAGGTTTCCAGTATAGTCTACTGTTGCCAATTGAGAGACAGCAAGATGGTGTCGGGAACTAGGGGAGACAGACTGTCTACTCCAGAGAGACAGAACTGTCATGTGGTTTAAGAAAGGCCAGTAAACAAATGAACAATATATCTCATAGGTATCTGTGAACTTTTGTTTTTTATTATTTATTTATAAATTTAAATGTATTTATATATTTCCCCTTCTGTTTTGTTCTGCCAACCTTTCTCATGAACCCTTCTCACTTTGCTTTTTATCAAACTCAGGGTGTGTGTGTGTGTGTGTATGTGGATAATTTATATGATTTCTGAGCTATTATTTATTTTTAAGTCAGTAAGTCAGGGCATTGCTAAAAAAAATCAGTCTTATACTCACAGCAATTTCCCTGCCTCAGTCTTGGAAATGCTAATATTAAAGACACACATCACCATGCGTGGCTTGGACTGTGAGCTTTTACAGAGGACAAATGACAGAAGGAGGTGGTATATATATGACTTCCAGAGACAGGAAGCAATGAGGTTTCTGAATGCCTTCCTTTCAAAGCAGGCCCTACTCTCCAACAAACTAAAACTTTCCTGCCAAGCTCTATCTATCAAAGACTTACAAAGTTCTAAGCACTGGGAGAATTTTTAAAGGTGTTTCTTATTAAATTCCTATATAACTTAGTCAGTTGTCTACATTATCAGTGAGGAAACAGACCTGAGAAGTCTACCTTACACTGTAGAGGTCCCTGCACTCGTGAGCTGCACAGCCAAGACTCAAAACCAGGGCTCCTCATAGAGGCTGTTCCAGTCTACTAGGACCACCCATAGAGCTCCCTCTGCTGAGCTCATCTTGTTTCCCCCGCCTTCCTTTTTTTTAACTGGATATTTTCTTTATTTACATTTCAGATGTTATCTTCTTTCCCAGGTTCCCCCTTCCCAGAACCCCCCCATACCATCTCTCCTCCCCCTGCTTCTATGAGGGTGTTCCTCCACCCACCCACCTACTCCCACCTCCCCACCCTCTCATTCCCCTACACTGGGGCATCTATCCAGCCTTCATAGGACCAAGGACCTCTCCCCCTTTGATGCCTGACAAGGCCATCCTCTGCAACATATGCAGCTGGAGACATTGAACCCTCCATGTGTACTCCTTGGTTGGTGGCTTAGTCCTGGGAGCTTGGGGGGGGGGAGGGAGGGGAGGGAGGGTCCTGGTTGGTTGATACTGTTATTCTTCCTATGGGGTTGTAAACCCCTTCAGCTCCTTCAATCCTTTCCCTAACTCTTCCATTGGAGACACTGCTCAGTCCAATGGTTGGCTGTGAGCATCCACCTCTGTATTTGTGAGGCTCTGGCAGGGCCTCTCAGGAGACAGCTATATTTGGCTCCTTTCAGCAAGCACTTGTTGGCATCCACAATAGTGTCTGGGCTTGGTGTCGGTATATGAGGTGAATCCCCAGATGGGACAGTCTCTGGATGGCCTTTCCTTCGGTCTCTGCACTACACTTTGTCTCCATATTTGCTCCTGTGATTATTTTGTTCCCCTTTCTAAGAAAGACTCTATGAATTGTATCTTGGGTATTCAGAGTTTTGGGGCTAATATCCACTTATCAGTGAGTGCATACCATGTGTGTTCTTTTGTAATTAGGGAACCTCACTCAGGATGCTATTTTCTAGGTCCATCCATTTGCCTAAGAATTTCATGAACTCCTTGTTTTTAATAGCTGAGTAGTACTCCATTGTGTAAATGTACCACATTTTCTGTATCCATTCCTCTGCTGAAGGACATCTGGGTTCTTTCCAGCTTCTGGCTATTATAAATAAGGCTGTTATAAACATAGTGGAGCATGTGTCCTTATTACATATTGGAGCTTTTTCTGGGAATAGGCCCAGGAGTGTTATAGCTGGATCCTCAGGTAGTACTATGTCCAATTTTCTGAGGAATCAATCATCAGACTGATTTCCAGAGTGGTTGTATTAGCTTGCAATCCCACCAACAATGGAGAAGAGTTCCTCTTTCTCTACATCCGCACCAGCATCTGCTGTTACCTGAGTTTTTGATCTTAGCCATTATGAGTGGTGTGAGGTGGATTCTCAGAGTTGTTTTGATTTGCATTTCCCTGATCACTAAGGATGTGGAACATTTCTGTAGGTGCTTTTCAGCCATTCAATAGTCCTCAGTTGAAATTTCTTTGTTTAGCTCTGTATCCCATTTTTAATAGGGTTATTTGATTCTCTGGAATCTAACTTCTTCAGTTCTTTGTATATATTAGATATTAGACCTCTATCAGATTTAGGACTAGTAAAAGTCTTTTCCAAATTTGTTGGTTGCTGTTTTGTTCAATTGACAGTGTCCTTTGCCTTACAGAAGCTTTGCAATTTTATGAGGTCCCATTTGTCAATTCTTGATCGTAGAGCATAAGCCATTGGTTTTCTGTTCAGGAAAATTTCCCCTGTGCCCATGTGCTCCAGGCTCTTCCCCACTTTCTCTTCTATTAGATTCAGTGTATATGGTTTATTGTGGATGTCCTTGATCCACTTGGACTAGAGCTTTGTACAGGGAGATAAGAATGGGTCAATTTGCATTCTTCTACTGCCAGTTGAACCAGTACCATTTGTTGAAAATGCTGTCTTTTTTCCCATGGTTTTAGCTCCTTTGTCAAATATCAAGTGACTGTAGATGTATGGGTTCATTTCTGGGTCTTCAATTCTATTCCTTTGATTTTCCTGCCTGTCTCCATACCAATATCATATAGTTTTTATCACTATTGCTCTGTAGTAGAGCTTGAGGTCAGGGATGGTGATTCCACCAGAAGATTTTTATTGTTGAGAATAGTTTTTGCTATCCTGGGTTTTCTGTTATTCCAGATAAATTTGGATATTGCTCTTTCTAACTCTGTGAAGAACTGAGTTACAATTTTGATGGGGATTGCATTCAATCTGTAGATTGCTTTAGGCAAGATGGCCATTTTTACTATATTAAACCTGCCAATCCATGAGCATGAGAAATCTTACCATCTTATGAGATCTTCTTCAATTTCTTTCTTCAGAGACTTGAAGTTCTTGTCATACAGATCTTTCACTTGATTGGTTAGAGTCACACCAAGGCATTTTTATATTATTTGTGACTATTGTGAAGGGTGTCGTTTCTCTAATTTCTTTCTCAGCCTTTTTTATACTTGGAGTATAGGAAGGTTACTTATTTTTTGAGTTAATTTTATAGCCAACCACTTTGCTAAAGTTGTTAATCAGCTATAAGAGTTCTTTGGTGGAGTTTTTGGGGTCAATAAGCATACTATCATATCATCTGCAAATAGTGATAATTTGACATCTTCTTTTCCAATTCTTATCCCTTTGACCTCCTTTTGTTGTCTAATTGCTCTAGCTAGAACGTCAAGTACTATATTGAATAGATAGGGAAAGAATGGGCAGCCTTGTCTAGTCCATGATTTTAGTTGAATTACTTCAAGTTTCTCTCCATTTAGTTTGATGTTGGCTACTTGTTGTATATTGCTTTTACTATGTTTAGGTATGGGCCTTGAATTCCTGATCTTTCCAAGACTTTTAACATGAAGGGATGCTGAATTTTCTCAAGTGCTTTTTCGGCATCTAAGGAAATGACCATGTGTTTTTTTTTTTCCCCCTCTGAGTCTGTTTATGTAGTGGATTACAATGGACAGATTATGGAAACAGAAACTAAACAAAGACACAGTGAAACTAAGAGAAATTATGAAGCAAAAGAACTTAACAGATATTTATAGAACATTCTATCCTAAGACAAAATGCTTTTGAGAATAATAGTCCAGATCAGGCCAAGCAGCTAGTGGCATATCCCTAGACAAGCATTAGTATGGGATGAGCACTCCCTGAATCTTGATCTACATCTAGGCCTTTCAAGATTCCTATGCCACATTGAAACATAAGTGAGCACTACTAGTTTATACCAAAACAGGACTAGTATGGTCTAATGGCAAAGTTAATAGTTTTGTAAGACAAAACACATTCTACAGTAATACAGTGTAGTAAGCAAGCATGCAACCTATTAAATTTTCATTCTTCTCCAGGATGCAGTGTACTGACCATGGTTTCAAAGACATGGCTCTGAAATAATGTGTAGCTACAAAGTCAGAATATTGACCTTTTTTTCATGCTGGCCTATAATGCACTTTCTGTTGACTATTGGCTTTACCTGCTGGAAGAACTGGATAAAATCTAGCCTTCCAGCTCTCTCTGCTGGGACCTTCATATGGCACCTGAAGGTGACTTCAGGTGTAGCTCAGGGCCTCAGTTGTCAAACCTTCTGGGGACAATAGGGCATTTCCTGGTGTATTCTCTTCTTATATTACAGTTGGTCTTTTTTCAAGTCTGGAATCTTGAAATAGGAGAAGGTTTGGGAATAGGAAAGGAGGAATGAAGTCTAAATTCACCAGTCAATGTGAGCTCATGTAGCAGGTCTCTATGTAGAGAACCAAGAATTGAGAGTCAGGTCAATAGATGATTTGTAAAAAGCATTTCCCAGTTTATGAACAATAGGACCTCCTAAGACATCCTTTGTTTAAAGAAGCCGACACTGACATCAAGAGGCCCTGACTTAGCCAAGGTCAACAGCCAGAGTTGGACAGAATGACTGGTTCTTCCAATCTGGGAGAAACCGGAATGTTCTCTTATGTCCCTCCAGGGCTATGTCTTGAAGCCTCAGATAAAATGTGGCCTTTCTTCAAGACTTTCACTATTATGTCAAAGTAGGCTCCTGGAATGCGTTTTGGCTTTCCATCAAAGTGAATATGAGAGTGAGTGTGAGTGTGTGTGTGTGTGTGTGTGTGTGTGTGTGTGAGAGAGAGAGAGAGAGAGAGAGAGAGAGAGAGAGAGAGAGAGAGAGAGAGCAGGTGCAGATAAATAGGGCCTTCATAAGTATTTGGAGGGCTCAGTCTTATCTGTTGGCTCCTTCCCCTCTATTATAATTAGCAGAGGATGAAGTCATAACTATTTTATGCTATTAAGAAGTTTCTGTTTTAATGAGACAACCGTAGCTGTGGCCTGTTCCTTATTTCATGTGCAATACATCACTGAGCTATGTCATTCTAATGATTTTCTCAACTATCTCATTGTTGTGGAACTTTCTTCCTTTTATAAAATGTTAACATAAATCTGTAACTTAATTTAATGTTATTGAAATCATTAAAATTGAAATAAAACGTTCTTTAGAAATGTAGCATAGCCATATTGCCTTTCTGCTGAGACATTTAGCAGACAACAGAGTTCAAGGGCATCCCTCATCCCCAGAAGTCATTAGGTGGGAACATAAGACAAGTTCCATCTAGTAAGACCGACATGACCCATTTACCTGGCAGAGGAACTTAAGAGAATTTGTCATTGACTGATGAGCTCTGAAGACATTCCTGGTCCAGATGGAGATACCCTGGGATACCTCCAGATCTGAGAAAGGTCTGGATCTCACTGTTATAAATCAATCCAGTAGGCTTTATGAGATTCACCTGCCCAAGCCTTCTTAGTTCCAAAGTCCCATATGTTTTAGTCTGACCACTTCTCACTGGCAATTTAGAAATTTTACAACTTACTGTATTGGATCACTAGATATGCTGGATTGCCTCCTAACTTGACCTACATATGACCTCCACTCAGAGGAAATGAGGACAGTTTGGTCCAGGTGACTTAAATATGCATCCAGCAGTTTTACATACCTGCTCTCCATGTAGCAATATGCCAGGCACTGGTACCTCTCGTTCACAATTCCCTTCTCAACGCTCAGAATCATGGCTCTCTTGCTGTGGGTACTTTGTTTCCTCAACCAAATCCCACTTACCTTTTTTATTCTTTTTCTTAACTAGTGTACAAAGTAATGGGTTTCTATATGGGGTTTTCGTTGACTGTTTTCTGTTGATCCTTGTTTCAGAACAATAGACATGGCTCATTCAGTGTGGGGACACACTCTGAACATGGAGCTGCTCCTGGGGTTGTCACTCTACCAGTCTTCATACTAGGGTGGAAATACTATGAGTTATACTCTCTGTTTTAAGCAAGGAGCTATCACGTCAAGTTTTTAGCATGTCTTGGCTACCTGCCATGCCCAGGTGTTGGTTCAGTGACTCTGAAGAGGCCTGGGGGTGTTTATAGATTATAGGCCCCCCAAACGCATGCTAACCCCAAGCTTTCACTCATACGGTATCCTGAGTGGCATACTTTGACTAGCATCTCCGGTTGAGATCTGTCTTGGGTTCCCTATAGCATGTCCAGTCCTGACATTTATAATTTCCTTAGCCTACATTGATCTCCATCTAGGCTGGGCTTTACAGGCCAAGTAGTATTAATGCTATGATGTAGGTTCTTATATAACAAAAGATGGCCTTCCTGCTCTACACTCCCATTTCTCTGGCTAGATAATGTGGGCACACTCAGTGTCCTGCACAGGGTAGGTAATGATAAACCAACCTGCCTCTATCTTGGGGTTGGAAACCATCTTATAGTAAAGACAAACAAGGTTCATTCCTGTTAATGATTAAATCTGTTTCTCAAGGATTGGGTTATGCATCCCCCTGTAACCCTAACTACAAATGGTTCTGCACTTCCTGTTCCAGGAATGGCAATCACATGTTTGTTGCAAAAGGTTATTATGACCTCCTGTTATGACCACCTTGCTATGACTACCTTGTTATAACCTGGTAATCATGTCTTTGTTCCAGAAGGTTGTTACGATAAACTTGTTATACTTAGGTTCTGCTTCTGTAACCATGTCTATTTGCCGGCACAGTCCCCATTTGGAATCCTACTACTCCTCAACTATGAAAGCCTAGCTTACCCATGTTCTCTGCTGATCCCTTGAACCCATGTGCATGAATCAAAAAGCTTGCTTTAATTAATTTGGCCACGATTTGGGTCAGTGGTCTTTCTTCTTGAATCTGTGGGGCTTAAAAGCAACTCTCATAGTCAGTTTCACTCTGCCCAGTGACATCTATCCATCTGTACTCTGTAAGAGCCTGGCCATTTAAATTATACATCTGAGTAGAGTTGGGGACAGATGTGAGGGTTTTTCTGGATTGGATCATCTGGGGTGAGAAGACTCACCTTAAGTCTTGGCCTCACCTTCTGGTGGTGGCCTATATGAAGGATATAGAAGAAGGAAGTCCCTGCTCAGAATTCCAGCTAGCACAAATCCAGGAGATAACCAATCTCTGCTCTGAGTTCTAACCAAGGATATAAAGCACAGCACAGGAGAGGTCACAGGGCAGAGTAAATACCAGCTAGGAAAGAATGTGTTTGTCTTGGGGACCCACTCATACAGGCATGGCCTAGGGTGAGCATGAACCTGGGCCTCCCACAGGCCTAGGCATAGGCTTGCCACGTGCACAGCCTAAAGTGCTAATAGATGGATGGCCTTACAAGACAGAGCCCCACTGATGACCGCTTCAGCCAGCACAGTGCCTACATGTGGCCAGTACAACTAAGAAATGGCATTTAAGGTCTCTTTTTAAAATCTTATTCATTTTGTTGCTTATGTTGAGGCATGATTTGTGTAGCTCTGGGTGGCTTCAAAATTGGTAGGTACCTTAGGCTGAGGATGATCTTAAACTCTGATCCTACTGCTTTTACCTCCCAAATGCTGAGTTATAGTCCTGTACTACCACACCAGGCTTTGCTTTAATTTAAAATTAAATGCATACATGTGGCTGGCTGGTGGCGACTTTATCACACAGTACAGCTCCACACTGAGCCTGAAGTATCTTGTTTCTAATGCAAGACTTCTGAGCATCAATTACACTTTAGTATCTTTGATTTTTTTAAAATTCACTTAAACAGCCTTTCAACTCACTTCTGTTGTCTTCAAATCTTTCTGTAGTACCCAAAATATCACTACCTCACTTCAACTTATAGAACAGATACATGAGAGACAGGCTCTTTAAAACTTTATTTTGCTCATAAAACAGATTATTATTAAAGAGCCCATAATGAGTTCCTCATTCTGATATGAGTTATTGGAGCATGTTAGTGGACATCCAGGTTCCCAGTCTTGCTGCAGTCCTGTGTAAATACAGACCATACAAAGGAGAACTGTTTACTACTTTATTCAAAGTCCTCAATTTGGTATCTGGTTTAGAACATGCTCAATGTCAAGGACAGCCTTCCTGAAGAGGCTGAGGAATCATGTGTATTACAAATAACACCGTGGGCCATAAATAATCAGACTTTTGTGTGTGTGCCATGACACGTGCAGGCAAATTCCAAAGACGGGCTTTTTTAGTGGAAAGGTATGTGTGTTTTAAATATTGTCAAATTGGTCTTCACAGATATTGCACTAATTTATACTCTCTTCAGCAAAACTGAAGAGGAGACGCTTAGTGTCCCTGCTGGGTTCCGGTCTGGAAGATCCTAGGAAGGTTCAGCCAGGCCTTTCTTGTCCCAGTGTCACCACTGAGAAATCTTCGCCAGATCCTTGATTCCTTAACAAGGGCAGCAGACACTAGCCCAAGAGTGACTGGGCAGGAACCTGCACGTCTTCCTGTACCAGGTACTGTTCTGAGTCATCTCTCTTAGCAGTATCGTGTCAAAATGAATTTTCAGAGGCCAAGATCATAAGAATTATTTAAAAATAGCTTTAGTATGAAGTAGAATCTATTTTTATATCGCTGTAAGCTTTCAAATTTCAAGAAGAGATGAAATTAGCCAGACAATAAGTTGACTGGGAAGTGGAATATCTTACAGTTAGCTATAGCATTGACCCCATTAGGCCATGGTTTTGAAGCTTCTTATCTCCCTTTGAATTTAGGTAAAGCCTGTAACTTGAACTAGTACAAATACTGGAGGGAAAGGTTGCATGCAGCTGCTCACACATCCCAGAGCTTGGTCTGAGCTCAGTTCCTAAGAAGCTAGGAACTGAGGACACACGCAGACACACGAGTAGCCAGACCTCTCATGTCCTAGGACAGATAAAACACCCAGGCTTGCCCTATCGAGGCTCCAGATAACCTATGGGATTAGGAATAAGATAAAGAATGAGGAGATGAACTAAAATAATCAAGTAGACTGAAGGCTCCTTTGCTTTCAATCTAGAATTTATGATTAGATATAAATTACTGTCCTATGCTACTTCACGCCAACAAATTCAAATCCTTTTAGCAGTCCTAGTGAGTAACTCTGTCCTTCTGTTCTACCTTTACTAGCCTAGGTTTTAAAGTAAATACTTGAAATAAGTAGTCATCACTTGAAACATGGCATTTATTTTTTGATGTTACACAGAAGTCTGAGAGTTCCCAGTTAAAATTCATCAGGGTGAAAATGTTACTCTGTGATTACAGAATCAGAACTATTCATTATAGCTATTCAGAGAATCTGCTTTATGAGTTTAATGACATAAGCATATTGTATTGAATTATTATGGTACTGCATCAATTGGATTCATAAATTTAATATACTCAGTCAGGTTCACACATTCTAATAAAATTCAGCAAGCTTTAAAAAATTTATAAGGGATATGTGTTTAAAGTCCATGTGATACTGCGTTTTTATAGGTTGACAGTCCTGCTCAGGGTAATAAACAGCTCCAGTGATCATGATGACCCCACCAGACAGGAGCAGGCATTGGTGAAACCTTCAAAATGGACAAGCTACATTAGGGAAGTCAAGACCTGCCTAGATGGAGCAACTGATGAAGTCTTTCTTTGGGACATAAGTCAAAACCATTGTGTAATTTGTTTATGGAGAGGAGAGGAGGGTTCTTATCTCCCAACACCCAGCCTGCAGAAGGAAGCTTGGCACCTTACAGGATGTGCCATCTAGTTCTGACGGGCTCCATTCTCTACCTCATATGGTGGCTAAAGGGTAAAAGCAGGGAGAGCAGGGTTGTGAGGGGTCATGGCTTTAGCCATGGGTCATGGCTTTAGTCATGGGTCATGGTTTTAGGTGAAGGACTGGAGACTTTAGCGGCTTAGGAGAGACACATCCATGCAGCTTCTTCAGCACCAGGGAAAGTAGAGAGCCCTGGAGACACTCTGGTAGATGTGGACTCTCCTCCAGTCCTGTGGGCATGTCCATGGGCACTAAGGCCTTTACAACCACCACATGGGAGCAGAGGGATTTTCAAGAACTGGGGCTTGGGGTAGGTCTGGAGTAAAGGTACCTCACTGCTATGCACCCTAGTTTCCTCATCTGATTATAATACCCTCTTAGTATGAGAAGATTCTGTTAGTTGCTGTCAGTAAAGTGCCTGGGGCAGAATTCAGTTCACAGCATTTCCATACTAAAGAGTCAATATTATTTTCTATACTATAATGCCCTGGGAAGCAAGTAGACAAATATGCTAATTTTCTCCCCTTTTAGATATTTAAGACAAGAGTTTAAAACATGGGGGAAAAAGTGCTTTCTCTTGCAAAGAAAAGCAGGAGACAGCATGCGTGGGACTATATTTCCCATACTGCCTCTCGTCAGGCATTGGCAGATCTTCAGTTCAAAACCTGCTTGTTCTCAAGTCATGAAGAGGAAACATTTCAAAATGCGGAATGATGATTAAATATGAGCTGAAAAACAACCTATACCATATAAGAGCTTATTTCAGTCACATTTCAGATTCTGATATTCTAACAAATGCATTTGGAGGAAAGGCAATTATTACTAGTATTATTTTGTTTCCAAGCTTAGGTTCTTTCTAGCACTATAGAAGCTCACAGATTCTTAACAATATGAGATGATATAATGGCTGCTCCAAATGACTACATTGACTGCTAGAATTTTTAATGAATATCTTGCTGTGTGGTACCTCTTCCCTACAATGTACTTAAGCAAAAATTCAAATAATTGAGGAATAAACAACTAAAGGATTAGGAATCCATTGTACATGTAGTAGAAGCCCAAAGCCTCCCTTTTGGTGGAATTTGGCATAGAAGTAGCCCTGAATAGGAACACTGAAGAGCCCTCTCCTCCAGCTCTGCTTGTGGCTGAACAGAACATGCCTCTGATTTTAGCCTACAATAGTTTCTATGTGGATGGTAGATTCCCTTTGACTAAAATTCTGTGTTCATGGCTGTCTCAACACCAAGTTCCTGAACTCAGGCCAAGAAGGCAAGCTCCTCAGACTCCGGGAGACAAGACCCCTGCCCCTTGTTTTGTTCCCTGAACAAGGAGCTCCCAACAATCTCAGTGAACTATTTGCCTTGCAGATTGCCCTTCTGTCTTGGCTCTCATTTCTGTGTCCTCCAGGGCCCTCTGTCCCTAGGGGAAGCTATAGTCAAAACCTAGGTGCAAGAACCATGGCCCTCAGTGGTAGGCCTATGACTCCACCCATGGCCCTCAGTGGTAGGCCTATGACCCCACCCATGGCCCTCAGGGGTAGGCCTATGACCCCACCCATGGCCCTCAGTGGTAGGCCTATGACCCCACCTATGGCCCTCAGTGGTAGGCCTATGACCCCACCCAGCAGAGAGGATTAATTAGGGGATTTGAATAATAATTGAGGCATAACTGTTAGGGGGACAGAGGAGGAGAGAATACCAGACCAAAATTTCTCCAACACAACATCTCTAACTGAAAAGGATGGGAATGGGGGTGTGTTTTATACTGGGAAATGCAGATAAAATATCCTTTTCTATATAGTTATCTGTAGATAAACATATTGGCCACCTGTATGTCTGTATACAGAGTATACGTTTAACATGTTCACAAAGGACACTGAAGACTAGGTGACTGGTACACTGTGTAACTGAGTGTCACTCTTCCTGTCACCCATCCTTCAGCACCACGTGCAGCCTTCTTCTGAAATGTGAAGAATAGTGTAACACAGGAGAGAGAGAGGAGACAGTAACTGGGATGATGATGGTCCCACTCACAGGTAGCTGGAGGCTCTAGAAAGCGCCATGGGGCCTTTCCCCAGCAACTGAGCAAACAGGTGCTAAGTTGAGAGTATATATTTCACTTTCAAAAAATATATATTTATTTTATTTTTATTTATTTATGTGTGTGTGTGTGTGTGCCCATGTTTGAGCATATTTGTGTGGGTGCTCTCAGGGGCCAGTGAGGGTGTCCAATCATTTGCAGTTCAGGTGGTGAGAAACCAGTCCGTGTGGATGCTGGGAAATGAACACTGCTCACATTCTTAACAACCGCTGAGCCATCTCTCTAGCTCTGTGCTCACTTTTTAATTTTATTTTTTACCTCAAGGAACCTTCTATTCAGGCAAGAGATGCTAGTGTATAGTATGCAAACCGTTCCTTGAAATGTCCTGATTCCTTCAGGAGCTGCACATAAATACAGTATGGGTAACTGCAAGACAAGTGCTATGACCAATGGGTAAGGAAAGGAGAAGGGATACAGAGAAGCACACACCCAGATTCTAGGGCCACTTCTAGAAGCAGCAGTCATCTTTCTGCTCACAGTGTTTAACTTGCGTTCTGCAGCACTGGTTGTCCACAGGGGTTGCTTTCTAGCTGCCTAAAAAGTCCATTGTGAAAATGAGGGTGTTTTCAGTTTCTACCATGTTCATTGATTAACAAATGCTTTCTTGATTCTGACATCAGTTTCTTAATTTTATAAATAATATGAAACAGGTGATCTCAATTTTAAAAAGAGATTACATAAAGTCTCTTTACAAAAAAGTTTGGGTTACCTAGCATAAAATTATATATGCAAATATAAACACATTATAGAGAACTTCTGGGAACAGAAATAAACCTAGTTGAAAGTGGATGGGAGCTTTACACAGACCAAGAGTAGGTAAAGAGCTGTGCAGAACTGGACAGCCGACAGTTTGATCCACTTGTTTCTCCCTTAGTATTATCTCGAAGGGCTGTGGCATATGCTCTCATTCACTAACATTATCAAGTGCAAGTGACACACAGAGATCCAGGAAGACTGTCAGGGGAGATGAGCCAGCTGAATTCTAAACTAAAGAGGCAGCACAGAGAGCCTGCAAAGGACAGGATGGGGCTGGGCAGCAGAGGCCATGGTCAACATCCTTTTTCAAAGGATGCCACTGTTTATTTGGAAAACAAATCTAAATAAATGGAGTTAGGGAATGGTGGCATCTGCAAGAAAGCCTAATGCAAATTGGACAGGATTCCATAAAAGAGGAAGGATGACTCCCAAACGTTGATATAAATAGTAAGCACGGGGCTTGATGGTGACGGCACAGAGGCTGCAGCTTTTAAAATACAGGAATGCATGAAAATCCCAAATGTGTCTTTTGAGCTGTTGCAACAAAGGAGATGTATGAGGAGGAACTGTGCTGACATCAGTGGAAATAAACAAGACCAACTATTTCAGGAGGTGTGAAGTTAGGCCTTGGGGCTTATAACGGTGCTGGCAGATGCAAGCTAACAAGTGGCATGGTATGCCACACAATAAAAGAATGAGCAGTGCACCCAGCATGGCTTCCAGAATGATCTACAGAAGAGGCTCTCAACCTTCCTAGCGCTGTGACTCTTTAATACAGTTCCTCATGCTGTGGTGACCCCCAACCACAGAACTGTTTTTGTTGCCACTTCATAACTGTAACTTTGCTATGGTTATGAATTCTAGTGTAAATATCTGATACACAGCCCCAATAGGGTCAAGACTCACAGGCTGAGAACCACTGGTCTACCGAGAAGGTGTGGTTTGGGGTAGGTGTGAGGAGAAAATGAACAGAGACAGAATGATAGAGACACAGGTGGTAAACAGAGCAGATGGGGAAGTGAAGGCTAGACCAGGGGCTTAACACTGACAAAACAGAATATTCCAGCAAAGAACCATAGAGATAGCTCTAACAGGTAGACCAGCAGAAAAGTCTCAGAAATGAAGGCAACAAGAGAGATAGATATACAGAGTGGAGTCTAGTGGAATGGGGATGGGGGTGGGGCTGCTGACTAAAACAAATTCTCACCAATTAGTACACTGAGCCCTACAAGGCTATTCCCTAAGCTTCTTGATGGAGAGACAAGGAATATGCCACAAAGAAAAATCAGGACTCCAAATGGTCTGAACTTGTTAGTAGCAGAAACAAACTTAGAAAATGATGGAGTCATCCTTTGGAAATCTGCACAATAACCATTTCCAAAAGAACATTCTGAAACCAGCATGAGTCTCAGAGACGTGTGCAGACATGTTGCTAGCAGTTCGCCTTTTGCACACCCTTTCTGAAGAAGCTTCAAGGGGTGTGCTCCATCAAAATGAAGCAGTAAATCAAAGAAGGAGTTCAAGTACAGGAAACTACTCAAGAAAGAACAGGAAACAGACAGGGCAGATCACCAGAAAGCATTCTTCTAGGGAGCTAGCTAGTGTGCAAGATACACAGGGATCTAAGGGTGTGAGACTCACACAGCTGAGATTTGAAGGTTTAGTGAAGGTTAGGCAATAACTGAACAAACTGCTGAACTGAGTTCCCTGTAGTCCTGACAGGAGACATATGGGAATGGAACCTAGCAGGACAATTGACTGCATACACAGCGATTTGCTTGTTGTTTCTTTTCGAGTGCTACCACTTTCTCTTAAGTATGAGACTTCCTTTTTAATTTTTTTAAAAACTTGTCTTGTTGATGTGTCTGTGTACATGTATGATTACAGGAATATGTGTGCACTCATGTAATGTAATGTTGAAGGGCAAATTTGCAGTTCTCTCCTTCTACCCTGTATCTAGTGCCTTTACCAGCTGAGCCACCTTAAGGGAGCCAGGCAGGACTTCGCGGTGCAGGCTTTCTGAATCACATCAAGCTTAGTCATCTTCAAAGGATAAACACTTTAAAAGATTTAAAATTGTAACCACCAGCCTGTGGTCTTCTGGCCATTATATGTGCATTCAAACACACACACACACACACACACACACACACACACACACACACACACACACTCACACACCCCAAATGTAATAAAAATAATAAATTCTACTGAAACTTCAGACAATAAGAACTTGGGTAAATGTGGCTCATACACCAACGTAAGGGAAGTCCTCATTAGAATGATACAGGAGCACAGGCATCCATGCAGAAATGGAGGGGAAAGATTGTAAGAGCCAGACGGGATGGATGACTCCGAGGAAACAATATTTTCAAGACACAACAGGATTGGTACACAAACTTACATAGATTGTGGCAGCACATATAAGACCTGCACAAGGTCAAGTTGGATGGGGACCCATCCCAAACTAGGAAGCTATATGCACCTGATACTCAATGACAAAGGGAAATCAGTTTTCTCCAGTGGAGTGTCTCAGTGTGTACTGGCTAGTTTTGTGTGTCAATGACACAAATTACAGACATCAGAGAGAAAGAAGCCTCAATTGAGTAGACACCACTATGATATCCAGATGTAAGGCATTTTCTCAACTAGTGATCAATGGGGCAGGGCCCAGCCCATGTCGAGTGGTGCCATCCCTGAGCTGGTGGTCTTGGGTTCTCTATGAAAGCAGGCTGAGCAAGCCATGGGAAGCAATCCAGTAAGTAGCATCCCTCCATGGCCTCTTGTATCAGCTCCCACCCTGTTTGAATTCCTATCCTGACTTCCTCCAATGATGGTCTATGATCTGGAAGTGTAAACTGAATAAACCCTTTCCTCTCCAACATCCTTTTTGGTCAGGGTGTCTTGTTGCAGCAATAGAAACTAAGACATTGGGACACAGGGTATATTAACCATACTAAAGGGCAGACCCCCATGCCCAGTAGTTGGCCAACACAAAACAAACTGAATGGTATTTCTGTAGACTTTCGTTTCAATAAAATCTTATTAGCCATGAAAGGAACAGAGGAAAAAGAATCTTTCTAATCATTTGACCAGTTACAGTAGTGCTCCACCTGGCCTTTGGTAACCAAAGTTACAGTAGTGCTACACCTTACCTAAATGGTAACGTGTAATTACAGAGCAGTTCTTTTTGGTTTCTAAGGTCTGTATGTTTCATTTGGAAACATGGTCTACTGTCTATGCATTTCTTTAAGTTTCAGATTCTAAAACATGAACTAATATAGATATTAAACTTAAATTAGGAAAAATGAGTGAATAAAGACAATGCATTTTAAAAGAAGTAAAATAGTGACTTTAATTTTAGAATAATGGGAAGTCAATCCTAACAAAGTACAATTCTCAGACTTTTAGCCATGAGTTATGTACATGTCTAGTATAGCTTGCTTATATGATGACTGTATGTGTGGTATGTAGGCTTGACACCATTTCATCCATTATTCTTCCCTTCTGCTTTTAGAAACAATAAGGCAGCACTGAAAAAATCACAAGAAAGATGGACTGAAAGTAAAAGGAAGGAGGAGGAAAACCATAAATACAAGATGATCATATGAGGGAAGGAAGGTCATAAATACAGAACGAACATATGACTTGCAAACATTTGTCTTTAGTAATAGACTATTTTTAGTACTTTTAGGCCCACAGAAAGGGTGATCTATCAATCTGTCTATCTATCTATCTATCTATCTATCTATCTATCTATCTATCTATCTATCTATCATCTATCTTTGGTCCAATCTAAGATTTTTCTTCTACATTTGAAATTACCTGTGAAAAACCATAGTTCAAAGCTTCCTTCCAATCATGTCTTATTTTGTTATTTAGAAGGCTTTAGATGCTTACTTCAAAATTATACTAAAGCTCACTATATGTTAACTGTAATATGGTGATATAATTACAAATAGTCACGTTTGACCTCTGAGAGGATCAGAAAGGAACACTATCTTCTGGACATGGCTGGATACTGAACTCCTAAATTCCCAGCGGCTGTGGCAGCCTGCACAATACCAGGATCAAAGCAGTCAGCATTCTAGCACGGAGCAGGAAGGGGTTCATGAGCTCCCAGTCCTAACTGAGGGGTTATGAATAGTTGGTGGCATCTTGGGGATGGAGAGTCGGTTTTCTTAAAACATGTGGGCCTTGGTAGGCTGGCCATGCTCCAGCCATGGCTCTATACTCAGAAGTATATGAACAAGCATAAATCAGAGTTGATGGTTATTAAATAATGGTAAAAACCCACCCTTTTCAGTGTTTCCTATACATTAGCTACCCACCCAAGTATTTTATTTGAATTATTTCATTATCTATAGTACTTTTTTATGATGAGTAAAATCATTCACAGAAAGTGTAATTTGTCTAAAATCACTTAGTCAATGACACTGCAGAAGAATACAAACAAGACTGATATGTTCTTAAGGTATATTCTTAACTTTTATTCTTTATGAGTTGCAGATATAAGCTAAACTATTGGGCGGTGTTTATGTATTGCTCTCATTTTAATCCATCAATAACCATGGAAGGTGGCTGTTTTTAGTCCATGCTTTCCACTGAGAGTAGTGAAGTTGAGAGCAGTGAAGTGCCTTGCCCAAAGGCATACAATCATATGGCAGATCAAATGTATTCAAAGTGAAGTTTGGGTATGTACTCTCAGGCTGAAACCTTATTAGGACAAAACTGCACCATTTGCTATTTTAAATAGATTTTAAAGCTGCCATTCAAAAACATTTACTGAACAATATAAAGGGCTAGATACTGGGCCAGGCAATGGAGAAGTAATGGTTAGCAATGAATTACTATCCTCAGAAACTTTCTAAGTAAAACATAAGCTACTTTAGAAAACAAAATACCCACTCAATAAACTTTAAACAAAAATCCAGGAACTGCTTGTTATAACCAAGAAACATTTGGGAATCTGGAAGTGATGGCAGAAAAGGCTTATCTGAGGAAACAGCTGAGCTGAGGGGCACTTCAAATTCTCAGATGTTTAGCTAACACAGCTAATAATATCTCTCTACCATATCCTTCCTCTGAAGGATCAAGGATCTATATGGAAGAGGAGGTGGAAATATTCTAAGAGCCAGAGGTAGTTGGAAGACAACTTCAACAGATCAGTATTTTCTATACTCAACAGATGCGCACATATGAACTCACAGAGACTGCCTTAGCACACACAAGACCAGTACAATCTCAAGCCAGATAAAATCCCAGCATAGAGAAGGGGAAGTGAGCACAATGTCCTACTCCTAACCAAGCAGCTATTTCCAAATCATAGCCATTAGAAGAGCTGGGGGCTGGGGGTGGGGAGGAATCAATGTTTTTAATGGAATAACACTGAAATATATCAACCACAAAACCAAGAAAGCACCCATGATCTGGAGCAGTTGTTCTCAAGAAATAAGTAAAAACATCAAAAAAGGAATTTATCAGACACATGCTAAATGGTGGTCATTCCATAAAGGTCTATAGCTACGACAGTCTGGCTCTTTTCTAATGTCCTTACTTCAGTCACAGTGCAACACATGGACACTGCAGAAAGCAGCCTGGAATTATCTTCTAGTAAGTGTTTTACAAGGAGCGCCAAGGGTGCCAGAGAAATTGCACATAGTTTAGGGTGTTCCATGGATTGAGGTCTGTGAAGACTGAAAGAAGGCAAGCTGGACAAAAGAAAAATGGACTCTGGGTCATAATAAAGGATCAATCAGCTAAATTAAAGTTCTCAAGCCTAGATGGCCCTTTGGAACTGTCCCGAAGAAGAAAGGGACACCAGATTTTTTCCTCCAAAACAACTAGTCACTAGAAGGTCACTTGTTCCAAGATAATGGATAGGTAAAGTTGCTCTCCTCAACCAATGGCCGCTCTGAAAAGATGAGAGTTGAGAGTTTTCACAAGTCACCAGTCCTAGCACCTGGAAATAGGGATATTTCCAGCTGGCAAGCTTGGATTTGTGCAAGGAATGAGAAGGCTTCGATTGTATCCTTAGCTCCTAAAATGTGAGCCCCTTGAGGCTAGGGTAGAGTGGTTTAGAGTGATGTACCTCCCTGCCCAAGTGCCATTCAAATACTTGCTTTGGAATTCACATGGGAAATGAAAGTTGTGAAAATCTCCATTAGGACTCAGCTTGTGACGACCACAGGCAAAGAGAAAATAAACTCAAAGGAAACAAGGACTGGAGCTGGTCGTCTGAGAGTCGGTGCCAGGCTGCATCTGCCCCTGAAATAACATATATGTGCAGATGTTAAAAACAAAAACATCAAAGCTAAGAAAATGCTGAGATCCTCACTGCTAGTTCTGTAGTTTGCACTGGGAGCTGAAGAGAGGAGAACAAATCTGCACACACGAGCCAAGGTGCCCATTCCCCCTGCTTGTCACCCTCACCCAGGACAGAATGCTACTTGGCACAGGACAGAGATTGGGCAGAGTGTCACCAGGTGAAAACAGTGGGAACACTCCCTTCTTCGGGAAGGCCTCTCAGAGGGACTCATGGTGGGTGGAAATGTTTAATTTTGCTTTCCTCTGACTGCTCATGGAAACCAAAGTGGGATTTCCCCTCTATGGGGTGATAGCGAATGAAGGTCAAAGAGCGTCAGCTCAGGCTGATGGGGATTCTATTACAGACAGTGTTTCTTGACATTGCCTAGCCCCAGGATCACAACATGTGCACACCTTTATCTCCATGGCACCGGTATCGGAGAGCCTCCAAACTCTGGTTCAGTTTCTTCTCACACTTCAACAGCCACTTAACCCTCTTTGGAATGCTTTGCTGTGGCTGATAGTGCTAATGGCCTAATAACAGAAAATAGCCCTTGCTAATATGAGTAAGCAGATAACTAGAAGAAAAAAAACCACAATTCTCTGACAAGGAGGAAACGATCCTTTCTAGGAGACATTTCTTTAATCTTTGGCTATGTTTATAATAGTTATAATATACCATTAGACATTGTGTAAAATCAGCAGAAAATAGATGAAAAGAATGTTAAATTAAGCATAGATTTTTAAAGAGCTTTCTGATAGCTAAATGTCAGAGAAAACAGAAAATGTGAGGTTTTTTTTTTTTTCTTAAAATTTACTTTGAAATTGAAAGGACTGAGACTATACAATATCTAAACAAAGTAATAGGATTTTTATTGGAACATCAATGTTTAAGACTGAAAACAAACTGAATGAGACATTACTGGAAGAAAAAGCAAGGTGAGTGGTATAGGAATCATAGTGCAGAAGGAGGCTTAGGACAGTGACGCATTAACCCTGACAGCCATCACTCACATGTGTGTTTAGCAGAACAGGCATTTGGAAAATTGCTCTCCATTTACTTTACTACTCCAATTAGAAAGACCTAGACCCATAGACTCTGGGCATCCTGTGCTAGGAGAGAATGTTTAAAGATCCCCCAGAACTGGCCTGCTCTTCACAGCCAAACCTCACTGTTCTCCTGTATACTATAAGCAAGTTCATAGAATTCCAACATCAGATAAGGCTACCCTGTGACTATAGAAGAGTAAGGCAAGACAAACAGAAAATGACACTGAGAACATTCCATAATCATGTCTAAACACAGACAAAATATATATTCCCTTACCCAACACGGTGGGACTATTACTTTTCAAATTCAGTCAAATTTAAACTATACTCTGTTGAATTTCTTGATAAGAATTAGTAGTATAAGCTGGGCGGTGGTGGCGTACGCCTGTAATCCCAGCTCTCTGGGAGGCAGAGGCAGGCGGATTTCTGAGTTCGAGGCCAGCCTGGTCTACAGAGTAAGTTCCTGGACAGCCAGGGCTACACAGAGAAACCCTGTCTCGAGAAAAACCAAATCCAAAAAACCAAAAAACCAAAAAACCAAAAAAAAAAAAAAAAAAAAAAATTAGTAGTATAATCACAGAACAAACTTTAAAACTAGCCCAGAGCAATTTTTTCACATTCTCCCAAATATTACAAATACAAAAGTGGTTCCCATTGCTATATATATTCCCTTGTTGACTTGAGTCAAAAAGTGGATGTAGTCCTGAGGGACCTGACCGAAACCCATGAGACTAAGCTATCCTCTCTCCACGATGAGCTCCCAGTGCTCCTCAGGTGAGCTGGAGACTCTGGAGTGGCAGGCTCATAGTCATGGCATGGTGGCTGTGCAGAGGCAACTAAGCAGCTAGAAATAAAGACAGGCACCGTGAGGAACAGTGCAGCTTTCACACGGATCCTGGATCTCCGATCCTTCTTACATTGGACAACAGTTCCACTGTGATCCAAAGCTTCAGACAGGCCCCTTCTACTTTGCAGACTGTAAACTAGTAGAATGAAGGAGAGGGTGACAGCACTCCAAGATACTTCTAGTGCCTCTAACTTATCATCAGAAGCAAGAATGAACATGTAACTTCAACGTCCACCACTGCATTTGTCGTTTTTCTTCCTCCTCCGCCCCCTTCTCCTCCTCCTCCCCCTACTGCTACCCCTTCCTCCTACACCTCCCCCTCCTCCTCCTCATCTTCACCCCCATGGTGCATCACTACAATCTTCACACCCATCGCACCAGCCACCATGTTTGGGTGTTTTATTTATCTCTGCATCAGCGTCTGTGTTCTGCACACTTGCTCAGTTTCCCTCAGTGTACCTGCAGAGATGGTGCAGCAGCATTTTGCAGATGAGGGAACTGAAATGGTGACTGACCACTGAGGACCAAGGGCTGGATGCTGCGCTTCAGGCCCACGCTCTTAGCTACCTTGTCAGTGTGTTAATTAAGGGAATGAAAATGCCTGCTGCCTGTACACTGAAGAAAAGGTTCTAGAAACTTCTCAGGCTCTCAGTCCCATGGTGGTTCCATTCCTCTTGAAGGCTGTACAGTTTTAGAGAATTTCAGATATTTCTTTCATCACAGTTATGCTGTGAACTGACAGACTATTAGAGTGATTAGTAAAAATGTTTTCAAGTAGAAAGCAATGTTCTCTGAAATTCATAACCTAAAAGATACCTTTTATGAATTAACAAAAAGGAAACAACAAAATCTCATGAATTTGGAGGCTTATGTGGGCAGGTTTTCTGGTAATTCAGCAGAGGTGAGTCGCATGTGAAGGGTCAGGAAAGAGGAAGAATTTAATCAGCTCTGACTCTGCTTCCTGCATGTAGTTTAAGAGTCTACTCTGAGAACAGAGGGGTTGAGAGGGTTATGTGGAGATGGGGATGAGGAGATGGTAAGGAAGGGATATAGAAGGGGCAGCTAACACCAAGGCTGTGTGAAAACACCAAACAACTAAAATTAAGTCTACATGGGAAGAATGTGTCACCCAAGACTTGGAAGCTTTCTTTGCCACAGAGTAAGTTAGCAATCACAATCCATCCCTGCCCTCCGACAGAAGTGTATGTGAGATCATAACCAAGCGCCATCTCCCTGCCAGGGCCACTGTCTACCCTTCTTTTCAAAGTGATCAAACACTTTGACAAAAGACACTCAGGGAAGAAAAGCTTTATTGTGGCTCGCAGTTCCATGGTAGAGAATGAAGAAGGCAGGGGCCTGGAGCATCTGACTCATCACATGCACAGAAAGGAAGAAGCAGAGGAAGCTGAGGGCATGCTGCTGCTGTCCTCCAGAGACAGCGTGCAGGAAATGGTGTGGTCCACAGTGGGCAGGTCTTTCAACCTCAAATAATGTAAATAAAGACAAGCTTAAAGGGCATCCCAGGACATTCTAGATTTGTCAAGTAGACAATACTAGCCACCACAGTCACAAAGACAGGAATGATAATGAGCTTCTTCAGCCTTAGAACACTCTAGGGTGAAGACAGATGTCATTCTTATGTAGATGAATGGAATCACATTTCAGAGAAAAAAGGCAGCAGAGCTTAGTTAACCTTGAATTCATGCAAAAGTAACACTCCTTTGGGGGGGAAGTGTGGATGCTCAATGACAGGCCTGCTCTGGAAGCCATGTTGAGAGTGAGTCTGAGGCTCTACCACTTCCTCACTAGTTGTGGGAACTTTACCCTCAAGAGACTTAGTTCCTCACCTGTGAATAAGGACAATCTCCCCTCACAAGCTCCCACAAGGAGAAGTAACTGGCAGGACACAACTGGAAGCACTTAATGGACAGCAAGTGTTAGAGAACAGGCCTTATGGGAGAGCAGTCAATTCCTGGTACTCTTGAGTGGCAACAGTGGTAGTTGGTGACTTCAGCCCAGTAGTTACAATGTCTAGCTTAGAAGCTCCAATCCGCCCATCCATCCTCCTTCCCACTCTTTCTCCCTCCTTCCCTCCTTCCTGGAAACAGAGAACTCTTTCCCCTTTCCCTCCACTACCTTATCAGACAACTTAGCTCCCTGCTAAGAACTTAGCTGCTTTCAGAACTGGAGAAGGAGTGTCACAAACTCTACTGCTCAATGGCAAGGTCTATCTTTGTATACACCAAACTGGTTCCAGTTTGGTCAGGAAGACAGCAAAAGACTCACCCAAGTTAGAAATAATTTTAAGATTCTAAGTTTCTTAGAACAAAAGTTGCAGGAAGCATACGAATGTATACGTGAATCATTTACAGGGGGAAATTATGCAAAACAGGCTCTAATTATGAACACATGTTGCCAGGCATAGTTGTTTGGGGGGAGGCATTCTAGTTTTCTCACTAAGGGTGCAGGAGTCCACCACTTACCATCCTTTCCTACTCGTATGCAGTATGTTACATGCTACAGTCCCACAAGGCACACAACTAATCTTTCCAATGTATGAAATTCACCTCTGGAACATCTCTCATCATGGCTTTCCATTCCTACCCAGCATTTTAAGAAATCATTATTTTAAAAGACTTAACTTTTATAACTTAGAAAATTGCTATACACAATAAAACTCACAAAAAGTCAACATTTACACAGCTGTATCAAAGTGTTTGCAATTATAAAACTGTATTTTTAAATTTTAATAATGTTAACTTCTTTTAAGGAATCATTACAGATATCAGATATAATACAGATATTATAGATATGGGTCTAACTGAAATTTACTTTTCTTTATGTGTTCATGTATCTGTGACATTTCCAGATAAATCTTAATAGAGAAACTTAAGCATATGTTCTTAGAGGGGAAAAATATGTCATTCTACATAGCACTCAGCACTGGATCCAGCATGGGAGAGAAGTTAAACAAATGTTTGTTAAGTTAAATCATAAGCAGTTAATGGAAAGTAACTCTTATTTTTCATATAAAAATAAACTAACTCAAGTAGTAACTTCTGATGCTAGAAGATCAAATGAAAAGTCTCACTATCCACAGGAAATTAATGCAAGGATCTTAGATTAATTTTCTATTAAGTGAAGGTGAATTATACTTGGTTCTTGAAGCAAAGATAATGCTTTAAGATTTACCACGCAGTTTCAGGTGAGTGGTAAATGAAACACATTTATCTTCAAACACAAGTGCCTATTTCCCCAAGGTATGAAGCATATTCTGTAAAAGCACCAGGACTGCACAGTCACAGAGAACCAAAGGGTTGTCTTTATATACAGTGTTGTGGTTAGGGTAAGTGTCATAAAGACTACGTTGCTGTTCCTGGTAGGTAGAGAGTCATGTGAAAAAGTGGAGCCTAGTGAGCAAAAGTTGGGTCACTGAGGACATAACGTTGAAGTGGATGTTGGGATCTTGACCACTTCCTGCCTTTCTCTTTGCTTCCTGGCTGCTGTGAGTCAGGTAACTTCCTCTGCTCTGTGCTCTGGTCATGATGTTCTGCCTTGCTAAGTCCAAAAGTGACCATGGGCATGGACTGAAAGCTCCAAACTGTGAACCAGAAATATCTTTTTAGGCTGCCATAGCGTGACATGGGCATACCGAGTGCAACAGCAGATAGTGTAATGGAGTTAGTTACGTGATGACATCAGTCTAGTAGGCTTGTCTACCAAGCAGTCCAGGGCTTGCATGCAGCTTCGTGTGGCTGGCAATAGCTAAGAATGCTTCCTCAAATCGTTGAAGGTTTCTTTTTCCTAGTTTTTGTTTGAAGTTCAATTGTGTATTTCCTGAGGTTAAACTTTGAGATGGCAAAATCATGTCAGAATGTTAAAAGATCATGCACTCCTGGATATGAGACACTGAAGGAACAAATGTGGACTACAACACAAAACACCATGCACTTGGAATGGAAAGCCAAAGGCCACCATGTTCTGTTCTTGAACTGTGTCACCAAAAACATCACCAGACCGTTGTGGCAGTGCTGGCCTCATGTGAATACCATCAGAGTTCTGGGAAGGTAGGATGGCAATAGCCATAATAGCCAATAATCAATTTTTAAAACAAGTGTGAAACCCACCATTCTCTATGTTTTCATTAAAGATGAGGGTACTTATCAAGGCAGGTCAAGTTCAGAGAAAGAAAATTCATCACTACTCAAAGTGTTATTTAAGTTTGTTTGTTTGTTTGTTTGAATGTTATAAACACTTAACATAAGCACTGTAAAACTTTGAGAGCTCAACCAGGCAGACTCAAGAAAATAACCTTATCCTTGAAGGCTGATTCATCTACTAAATTTTAGGACCACAGGATAAATTTTGGAGTCCAGCCCAGTCTTTCTGGTCTCAGGACATCTTAAATTTGTAGCTACAGTATGACTGCAGAATCTGGAAGCATGGCTCCTGACTGAAACACGCCCTCTCTTACAATAGTTCACTGCTTCATTTTCTCCACGTCTCCCCTTTGCTCTCACAGAACCCTTCTAGATGAACAGCTTAAGACAATTCCCTATATTTTGGTTCACTGACATCAAGTGAAGCCCATAGGCAGCCATGTTCAACTTGGTAGTCCAGAGGAGAAAGACCTTTCTCAAAGTTTTACATTGCAAGTCACCTGTTAGAAAGGTCTGTTCTGATAAGACTTCATTACATAAGTCATGTGCCTATTCCCAACAAAGCCACAACAAAGAAAGGTCTGAGGGCATCCTGGAGTTGCTCTGGCAAAAGCAGTCAGAATTTGACCAAATAAAATAACTGTATACTCCTCAAGCCACAAACTAGAGACAGTAGTTAGCTATGGGTATTGGCAGCAAGGCAGTCGCAAAAACAGGTTGTGTTAAACTGGGTTCTACGTGTAGCTAGCTTGGCAGATAAAGTTAAAATAAATCCAAAGACACTGAACTAGGACTAAAATAGGTCCGAGTCTTCTCCCTCCCAAAGTTCTTGAAAAAGCAACAATGACGACATTCTGTAAGTTTGGTTAATTAATTCCAAGTTTTCTTCAGCAAGCTTTGTGCTCTCTCTCATCCTGCATCACATGCCATCTGGCTGAGGCCAGGATGTAGCACTCACTCACACACTGCTTCCTAACACTAAGAACAAGGTTGTCTTCTTCAAAATCAGAAAAATGCTAGCCAAACCAGAAGAGGCTAAGGACCTGATTTGAAATCAAGTCATACCACTGCCCTGATGCCATCTCCTGTGTTAATGGAGCAGCTCTAAAAACAAAGGTCCCAACAGGAGCTGCTCTTGTCAATCATTCACATGGTGGATTTTCTACACGGGGACCTGAAAGCTTGATTTCTTACCTCTAAGTGTGTCCGCCGCTCAGCAACTACCCGCTCATCTTTGTTTCCGAAAAGCTTCTTTGGGGGAAATTCAAGAGCGGCGAGCTGAAATGCAGATTTCAAGAGATATATTGAGGTCATACTAATGAACTTCTGTCTATTTTTAATTAAACTTTTATTTAGTGTCTCTATTAAGGAGTGAAGAGAGAAACTTAAAATTTAAAGGTGGTAGGTCCTTGCCCGGGTTGCCATCAACATTGAAGAGGTTAGGCAATTTAGGTTAAATTCCTCAGTGTCAAGTGAGAAAGTGTGTGTGTGTGTGTGTGTGCGTGTGCGTGTGCGTGTGCGTGTGTGTGTGTGTGTGTGTGTGTGTGTGTGTGTGTGTGTGATTTTGAACAATACATTCTAAAGATCAGATTTCATGTCATGTAGCATTTTTCTTAAAACAAATAAGGCCCAAATGATACTAGACCAGGTACCTGTGTGATGCAGGTGAGGTCTAGCCTACCATTGAGTCTGTTTCTGTGTTACTTTTGCTTTTTTGAAATAGGGTCTGTCTGTCTGTCTCTCTGTCTGTCTCTCTCTCTCTCTCTCTCTCTGTCTAATTATTTTGAGGCATGATTCTGCTATGTAACTTAAGCACTGGGCTTGTACAGTAGCCCATACAATTATTACTTTTCAGTGGAGATGAGAATTTAAAAGCTCCATCTATAAACTCCTTGGTTATTTTGTAAAATATGTCTTAGACAATTACTAAGGTTCACTAAAAAGTCCAAGATTTTCACTTAGGTTAGCATTCATGAAGATTACCTGGGGAAAGGAGGATTCTCATTAAATCTATCACATTTCCTACAAAATGAAGGTTTGGAATTAGTTCTCTAGCTGTGTCTTAAAAGCCCATAGTCACCTTTTTTAATGTGCTTCTTCTTGAAGGCATACAGATCATAATAAGGTAAGTTTTATTAGATGCCCAGGCTAAGAAGGACTGTATAATCTGGTGAGACCCAAACAAGCCAGGCTTGCCTTGGCAGAATGGATGCTAAGCTGCAATAATTGCTGCTGTGGGTAGAATTTACTGTTTCCTTATTTCCCACCTTTGGTGGACAAATTGAAGCCAATGAAGCATTATTAGGAAAAAAAAATGAATATTTCTTCAACAAAGTAGGGCACAATAGGCCACGAAACTCCAATTTATACTCATGCAAATCACTAAGTTGATTTAAATTTATATTGCTACAGCTGAAGTTTAAAAATATTAAAAACTAGCTTCTGTGCATTTAAGATGTTAAAAACACCATAAGATATGCTAGAAATACCAGAAAGTGTAATGTATAAAAGAAAAACTTGACTAATGTTCAAACTGGGCATATTGCAGCCAGTACCCAATTCTAGAAATGAACATTGTTGTGCTAGGAAGTGGTCTTTGCAGTTCCTTCTTCCCACTTTAGTTGGGCAAACAGTAGCCCAACTGAGTTCTAAAAGCAAACTTTGGTTCTGTTTTTCATTTTTAATGAGCAGTCCTGACACTGACTCTCATGCAACTGGACGAGGTTCTTCCACTGTGTCATTTATTCAATCCTGACTTTATCTTTAAAATTTTGTGATAGGAACTCATTAAGTTTTGGAGGCTAGTCTTGAACATGTAGTCTTGAACATCCTCTGGCTTCTTCCCTCTGAACAGCTGGAACTATAGGCTTGCAACACTAGTAGAGTTTCGTTCTGTTTACAAACTTAATGCAAATGGCACCATACAAGATTTTTGAATCCACCTCTTTTGGTTGAGTTCTGTGCTTGTAAGCCCCATTGACAGTTGATGTAGGCATGCTTTGCACACCCCATTGCTTCAGTATTTGCTATGTCATTTGTTATTCATTTAACTTTTTGTTGTTGTTGGTTTTGTTTTTTCTGTTGCAGTTCTTGAGCTCTTTGTTAGTTTCTGCTTTGAAGATTTTGGGAACTGTGCTGGTAGAAATATTTCCCCCTAGGTCTACTAATGAACAAATTCATGTACTTTTGTTGGTCCTACTGTTAGGAGTACAAATTCTGGGTCACATGGTATATATGCTATGAGTTCAGCTAAATTAAAAAAAAAACCTACTGGACAGGCTGTGCAAATGGTTTTAGTAACTGACTCTCAGTTACTCTCAGCTGTGTCAGGTCTCCACTAATTCTTAGGCCTGTGGGTATTTCTGGTAGGTAAGTAGTCATTTCCCCTGTACATGTGCACTTCTATGATATCTAATAATGTTGACCACCTTTTCACTAACCTCCTTAGTTATTTTAAGTAGCCATTCAACTGTTTTACCCCTTAAAATTTTTTGAAGTTAAAACATAATTATATCACTTCTCCCGACCCTTTCTCCCCGACCCTTGCCACACACCACCTTTGCTCAAAAACTCATGGCCACTATTTAATTGTTGTTACATATGTACATACATGTGTGTGCATGCATATATGCACATGCATGTGCATTTACAACACAGCTCCTGAACGTAAAGCTTACCTAGGACCATATCTGAAGAGGAACTGAAAAGACTGTAAGAGCCAGAGGAATAGGAACTTTGCTATGAGATTTGATTTTCTAGAAATGTCAGAGATACTAAGCCCACAGAGTCTCATTAACATGGCTGCCATAGCAAGTCCTAAGCAAAGCCCAAACAAGGCACGACTACAGAACTGCTAATATGACGGCTCATGAGACCTCAGCCCTAAACAAGGAACTACAGGTAACTAAGGAATGATGATAGTTGAAGAAATAGTTTTGCCCAGGGGAGAGTCCAAAACCAAGTGATATTATCTAATACCAACTGGCTAATCCTGAAATTATACACATTTTTCAATTTTAGAATGCGGTTTCTGTAGAGATTCTTTCTTCTCTTTAAAAATGGTGCCACTGCCGGACAGTGGTGGCACACACCTGTAATCCCAGCACTCTGGGAGGCAGAGGCAGGTGGATTTCTGAGTTTGAGGTCAGCCTGGTCTAAGAATGAGTTCCAGGACAGCCAGGATATACAGAGAAACCCTGTATTGAAATATCCAAATCCAAAAAACAAACAAACAAACAAACAAACAACAACAACAACAACAAGAAAAAAAATGGTGCCACTGATGAGTATAGTCCCCTTCCAAAGATAACTGTCAGGAGGGTGGATAGTTCCACATACAGGCTCTGCGTGCCAGGTCAGAAAATTCTTGGGATAGAGGCTTGTTTTTTCCCTTTGCCACAAATGCTCTGATTTTATTTGTCATTTTACTTTGGAACTACCTCAAGGCAGAGTGAGGGTTTAGAGGCACCAATGTGAGAGAGGTTCAATTTGAGTCTGGTTGCTTTTTAACTAGCTGGACCTCTGGCCACCCAAATATTCTCTCTTGGAGAACACTAAAGACAATGGTATTGAACTTGACGAGCTTCTATGAAGCTTTAGCAAGAAATCCTGAATGGAATGTAGCCATATGAATTATTAGTTGTTCCAAGGTCTGGTAATTCATTACACAAGCAAACAGTACACCTACATGCCCTCAGGCCCTCTGTCTGCTCCACTTCTGGCTTCAGGGAGCAGGCTTTGTTTGTTTATAATCTGGCTTGGTTGGCACAAGCATGCCTCTCCCCAGTGTCTGTCTTCTGAGACCCATCTAGCCTCAAGTTCATCTTACACATGTGTCCCCAACATCGATGCCGAGAGCCTGGCCAGCATGCTTTCACACTTGGTTGTTTTGCCATTTTCTTATGAGGTGGAGTGGTTTCTGTCAGGGAAAATTATTTGTAGTCTCCTCACATCCTCAGTCAGAAATGACACACTGAGAGGACTGCAGGCAGCTGGATTAAGGCAACAGTAACACTCAAGGTTTTTCAGTGGGCCACCTCCTCAAATGGAGCTCAGAACTTGGGTTGCTAATATCCAGAATCCGAAACAACTATATGCAACTTATAAGAAAAAAATTCACTTGGATTTTAGAAAGAAGAGAAAATACTAACTTCCAATGATTTCCAGGCATATACTCAAAGAGCAAAGGCCTATTCAGAGAATCATGAAAGGCTCAGCTCCTATGATGAAAAACTCAAGACAGATATAAGCAAGGTCTGACTCCAGCTCTCTCAATACAATTCTGTGAATAGGTCTGTGGAGTGAGGAAGATGCTGCTTGCTTTGAAGCTGTTGGTGATCTAGAATAAGGATGAGTGTGAACTCCTCCATCAGTGTACTAAGCTGTGTACATGAGACTGCTAGCAGCCACCCACAGTTCCTACAGTTCCCACAAGAACTCTCAACAGATCCTTGATGGAGACATGCACCTCAACAAAGTACCCGAACAATGTGTGGGGAATGATCAGTGGAGAGATGCTGATGGGCCTCCTGGAGGGAGACTCAAGGGCACATACACTCCTCATGCCCTATCAATACACACTGTTTGCTGAAGGTAAGAACACTGGCTACCCAGACATATAGCTAAGAACAATGTCTTGGCTAGCTTTGGCAGTCAACTTGAACCTAAAGTCACTCAAGGAGGGAATCTTAGTTGAGGAATCACAGCCATGTCTGTGAAAGACTGTCTTGATTATGGGCAATGCCACCTCTACGCAAGCATACCAGGGTTGTATAAGAAAGCAACTGACCACAAGCCAGAGACCACACAGGTAGGTGGCATTCCTCCCTGGCTTCTGCTTTAGTTTCAGTCTTGATTTCCTTCAGTGCTGAACTGTGACTCAGAAGTGTAAACTGAAATAAATCCCTTCTCCCCTAAGTTTCTTTTGGTCAGAGGGTTTCAACACAGTAACAGAAATGTAAACTACAACAGGCAGGAAGGAAAGCACAGGGGAAGTTTATCTTAGAATCTCAAGTAGTTGGTTCTAATCCTAGTGGCACGGCTAAGGCCCAAACAAACCAATACTGAAAGTCAAAGACACAATGTCAAATACACAAGAAAATGTCCCCATAGTTTACAACAGATCTCTGACCACAGAGTGAAGGAACCTCTTCTTTCTGGGAGAGAAGAGCCTGACATAGCTCTCCTCCTTTAGAGATGCTTAAATGTGCTTACATTCAAGGAAAACATGGAGAAATATCAAAGAGTAGTAATGGTGACAATTTGCATATGCCAAATAAAGATCTACAAAAAAGCTTTTTAATGAAAAGGTGAAGGCTCTTATTTAACATGGAAAGGAAAGTAAGAACTATATGTAGAGGCTGTGAAGCTCTAGAGCAGCATTTAGAAATGAAAGATAAAGGCCAGGAAGGTGCAGGTGGGGGCAAGTGTGGGGACTGTGCACATCTATGTAACATTTATTACAGAATAAACTAAACGTTAAAACACAGCATACACAGCATTTGTACTTGGTGGAGGTGGCGGGGCTAAGGTACCCATTGGGAGTTTGGATCAAGTCCTCTATGAGTAATAGGGACTACTGTGGTTGTGTATGTGTATGTTCATGTGTGTGGGTACATGTGCACATGTGAATGGACATATGGATGCCAGCAGAGGCTGGCATCAAGGTGCTTTCCTCATATACTCTCTGTCTTAGCCATTGAGAGAGAACCTCACTAAACCTGGAACTCACTGATTCAGTTAGACTGGCTGGCAGGCCAGCCCCAAGAATCCTCTGTCTGCCTCCTTGGAAATGCTGTTACAGACACTTGCTTCTAAGATTCGATTTGTTTTTTAATGTGGGCATGAGATATGAACTCAGGACCTCATGCTTGTTCTGAGCACTTTGTGAATGGAACCGTCTCCCAAGCCTCTTGCCATTTCATAGTCACATTCCTAAACCCATTTTTTATACTTACTGCTATTTTTACTTGAGTTGGCTCCTATACCTCAAATAAATAGATATCCCTCAAATCAGGTAAGGGCCCTGGGGTTGACCTGCTGTCAAACCAGGAATGCATGGAAGTGTGAGGGAGCACATTGGTGATCTCCACTCAGGACCCACAAACACTGGACTTCCAGAAGGTTCCTCGTGCTAAAAAGAAAATTCCAAATCCATTTCCAGTCTTTTCACTGGACCAACATTCTCAGTGCCCCATACCAAGCACTCTGTATTTTCACAGGACAGTTCTTAATGCCTCATCAGTGTAACTTAGTGGACAGTCTAGATTTGGTTTTCATGAGAAATCCTGTCAGAAATAAACATGAGGTGTTTTCTTCCCTCTGTAACCCCTGACAAAGGAATATTGATGTCCCATATTTCAAAAAGTTAAAGTATCTGAAGTTCTATTGTCTTCATGACAACTGACTTTTATGGGGACTTGGCAAATGTAGCTTATTTATACAAAATGTTAGAGATTCTTTGGCATCTGGTACCCTGGGGAGAGCCCTGTCTTTCTATTCGGTTTCATGAAGACCAAGCATGGATTTCCCCGTGCAATAGTCACATGCTAAAACATAACAGGACTAAGACCAACTTTTAGAATCCATGACAGTGTGCCGAATGGGTCTGGCTAAGACGACACATGGCTTCATGTGCCTTCCCTTACCTCCTCAAAAAATGCTGCAAACGACAAGGAACAAGAAGTGAAAAACTGTCTATAATGCTGGGGACTGCCATAGCTCAAGCCACCAGCAGGGTTTCCACCACAAGCAGAGAGCAGGGTGGAGAGGAGGTCACCCAGAAGCTTGTTCACTAGACCTCACCCACCCCATGAGTGCAAACAGCTACGCCCTCAGGGATCACAGCCACACAGCAATAATGATTCTATATATGCCTGGGTACAGAATGCTCTCTGGGACACAGAGGCAAGCAAGGCTCAGGAACAAGACTGTGGAAGCCTAGATCTCTGGTACCAGATGAAGACAGGGCCAGAGGACAGGCCTGAAGCTGTCACTCACAGACAGTGATCTTATTGTTCTGAATACCTGAGAGGGAGGGAGAGAAGGAAGGGAGGGAGGGAGGGAGGGAATAGGGAGGGAGAGAGAGAGAAAGGGAGGGAGAGGGAGAGGGAGAGGGAGAGGGAGAGGGAGAGGGAGAGGGAGAGGGAGAGGGAGAGGGAGAGGGAGAGGGAGAGGGAGAGGGAGAGGGAGAGGGAGGGAGGGAGGGAGAGAGAGAGAGAGAGAGAGAGAGAGAGAGAGAGAGAGAGAGAGAAGATGGGAACATTTTCAAAGGAATTCTAAGCTGCTTTGGGCAAACCTTCACCCACTGCTTTCCTTCGCTCTAGAACATCTGTATAAATGGCACTTTGCCATAAAAAATGAGGTCATGGCTTTGGGTGATGCGGGAGAAAACATAAATAAACGTCAGATGATGAACACGTAGGACAGAATGAATGGCCAAATGACTGGAAGAACTCAGACAAGTGAGTATTCAGTCACATATGTGCCGTAGAAATCATGTCTTAGAAAAAAAAAAGCGGGCAGCAGCGGTGGCAGCGGCAGTGCAGCAGTAGCTGGTCCAGCTGAAGGGCCATCAGCAGTGGAGCCAGGGCGACACAGGGACCAGTTAGGCCCTGCGCCCACGACCACTGACCTTCCCTGACCAGCCGGGCGGCAAGCAGCTGCAGTTGTGCTGCGCCTTTCATGCACGGAGGCCACTTCAGAACTTGGCCTCCCACCAGTCAGGAGAGGTGCTTCCATCTTGGTTCCGGACTCCGGGGATCGGACAGACTGAGGTACACAAACATAATCCGAGGCCAACACCGCGGTGGTCTGAGCCCGACGGGCATTGGCCTGCACCCAGGCCCTGGGCTGGTTGGGGGGGCCATCGGGGTGCCAACCCAGCCAGGGTTTTTTTTTGCCCAAGCCTGCGCGCGCGCCACCGCCATTTTGCCTGCAGGACAACAGAGAGCTCTGGCGGGCAGACCTGTAACAGGCATAGCCTGAGGCTAACAAAGCGGGAGTCTAGGCCCCAAAAGGCACAGGACTGACCCCAAGGACTGGGCGGCTTGGTGGGCCATCTGTGAGTCAACCCGCCCAGGGGATGGTTAGCACAGCAGACTCTCCCAGCGCTTTCAGGGAGCGCGGGTGCACACGCCCGCCATCCTAGTCACCTGGCGGACCCAATTAACAGTCATAGCCCTAGGGGAACTTTGCTCAGACCTTGGCCTCCCAGTCTTTTGCCTGGACTCAGGGACTGGGCGGCCAGGCTAACTTTGTGTGCGACAGCCCGGTTGGCGGATCGGCTGCCCAGCGGAGTGACCGGAACACAGGGGAGATCGCAGCAGCATACACCATTGGCACTCCCTGGGGGTGCACACGGGCTCCATCTGCTCCACAGACACAATCTGGGGCAAGGCCTCAGGCAGAAGCCCTCAGCTCTACTCCCTCCGCTTCCGGATCCAGATCAGCCTGGGCGGCAGCACCACATCTCCAAGTCCTGCAAGTGGCTAGCTGGGCTTCCAGGAGGCCAGCTGGGAGAAGTCAGTGTGCTCCAGTGAATCCAGCGGGCCCCAGCGGGAGCCTTCGGGTGCCTGCTTTGGGATCTGAACAGCCTGGGCAGCAGCACCCTGTCTACAAGCAGTGCAGGAAGTAAGCTGTGCACCAGAGGCCAACTGGGAAGGGGCAGCTTGCACTGGTGAGTTCAGCACTGACAAGACAAACTAACACCAGTGAGAACTAGATGGCAAAAGGCAAACGCAGGAATGTCACTAACAGAAATCAAGGCAATATGGCAACATCTGAACCCAATTCTCCTCTACCAACATGTCCTGGATACCCCATCACACCAGTAAAACAAGATTTGGATTTAAAATCACTGGTCATGATGCTGGTACAGGAACACATGAAGGACATACTTAAAGAAATTCAGGAGAAAATGGATCAAAAGTTAGAAGCCCTTGCAAGGGAAACACAAAAATCATTGAAAGAAATCCAGGAGAATACAAAAGCCAACAAGGAGGAAATGCAAAAAACACTTAAAGAAATACAGGAGAACTTTGGTCAACAGGCTGAGGTCATGAAAGACGAAACACAAAAATCTCTTAAAGAAATACAGGAGAACTTTGGTCAACAGGCAGAGCTCATGAAAGAGGAAACAAAAATCTCTTAAAGAATTACAGGAAAACACAAACATGCAAGTGAAGGAGCTAAGCAAAACCATCCAGGATCTAAAATCAGAAGTAGAAACAACTAAGAAAACTCAAAGGGAGACAACTTTGGAGATAGAAAGCCTTGGGAAGAAATCGGGGGACAGAGATGCAAATATCAACAACAGAATACAAGAGATAGAAGAAAGAATCTCAGATGCTGAAGACTCCATAGAAACCATGGACTCAACAGTTAAAGAAAATGCAAAATGCAAAAAGCTTGTAACCCAAAATATCCAGGAAATCCAGGACACAATGAGAAGACCAAACCTAAGGATTATAGGCATAGATGAGAGTGAAGATTTACAACTTAAAGGGCCAGCAAATATCTTCAATAAAATTATGGAAGAAAACTTCCCTAACCTAAAGAGAGAGATGCCCATGAATATACAAGAAGCCTACAGAACTCCAAACAGACTGGACCAGAACAGAAATACTTCCCGTCACATAATAATCAAAACACCAAATGTTCTAAACAAAGAAAGAATATTAAAGGCAGTAAGAGAAAAAGGCCAAGTAACATATAAAGGAAGACCTATCAGAATCACAGCAGACTTTTCACCTGAGACTATGAAGGCTAGAAGGTCCTGGGCAGATCTCATGCAGACTCTAAGAGAACACAAATGCCAACCAAAACTACTATATCCAGCAAAACTCTCAATCACCATAGATGGAGAAACTAAGATATTTCATGACAAAACCAAGTTTACCCAATATCTATCCACAAACCCGGCCCTAAAAAGGATAATAGGAGGACAACACCAATACAAGGAGGGAAACTTCACCCTGGAAAAAGCAAGATAGTAACCTTTCATCTAACCCAACAGAAGTTAAGCATTCAAATTTAAAAAATAACGTCAAAAATGATAGGAAGTAACAATCATTATTCCTTAATATCTCTTAACATCAATGGACTTAATGCCCCAATAAAAAGACACAGACTAACTGACTGGATACGTAAACAGGACCCTACATTTTGCTGCTTACAGGAGACACACCTCAGGGTCAAAGACAAACACTACCTCAGAGTAAAAGGCTGGAAGACAATTTTACAAGCAAATGGTCTCAGGAAACAAGCTGGAGTAGCCATTTTAATATCAGATAAAATTGACTTTCAACCCAAAGTCATCAAAAGGGACCCTGAGGGACACTTCTTGCTGGTCAAAGGAAAAATACAAAAAGAAGAACTGTCAATCCTGAACATCTATGCCCCAAATGCAAGGGCACCCTCTTTCGTAAAAGAAACTTTATTAAAACTAAAAGCACCCATTGCACCTAACACAATAATTGTGGGTGACTTCAACACTGCACTTTCCTCAATGGACCGATCAGGAAAACAGAAACTAAACAGGGACACAATGAAACTAATTGAAGCTTTGGACCAATTAGATTTAACAGATATATATAGAACATTCTATCCTAAAACAAAAGAATATACCTTTTTCTCAGCACCTCATGGTACCTTCTCCAAAATCGACTATATAATTGGTCACAAGACAGACCTCAACAAATATAAGAAGATAGAACTAATCCCATGCCTCCTATCTGATCACTATGGAGTAAAAGTGGTCTTCAATAGCAACAGAAACAACAGAAAACCCACATACATGTGGAAACTGAACAATACTCTACTCAATGATACCTTGGTCAAGGAAGAAATAAAGAAAGAAATCAAAGACTTTTTAGAACATAATGAAAATGAAAACACAACATACCCAAATCTATGGGACACAATGAAAGCAGTGCTAAGAGGAAAACTCATAGCCCTGAGTGCCTCCAAAAAGAAAATGGAGAGAGCATACATTACTAGCTTAATGACACACCTGAAAGCCCTAGAACAAAAAGAAGCTATTTCGCCCAGGAGGAGTAGAAGGCAGGAAATCATCAAACTCAGGGCCGAAATCAATCAAGTAGAAACAAAGAGAACCATACAAAAAATCAACAAAACCAGGAGCTGGTTCTTTGAGAAAATCAACAAGATAGATAAACCCTTAGCCAGGCTGACCAAAGGGCACAGAGAAAGTATCCAAATTAACAAACTTAGAAATGAAAAGGGAGATATAACAACGGAAACTGAGGAAATCCAAAAAATCATCAGATCCTACTACAAGAGCCTATACTCAACACAACTGGAGAATCTGGAGGAAATGGACAATTTCCTTGACAGATACCAAATACCAAAATTAAATCAGGACCAACTAGACCATCTAAACAGTCCCATAATGCCTAAAGAAATAGAAGGAGTCATAGAAAGTCTTCCAACCAAAAAAAGCACAGGACCAGATGGCTTCAGTGCAGAATTCTACCAGACCTTCAAAGAAGAGTTAACACCAATACTCTTCAAACTATTCCACAAAATAGAAACAGAAGGAACACTACCCAATTCCTTCTACGAAGCCACAATTACGCTGATACCAAAGCCACAAAAAGATCCAACAAAGAAAGAGAACTTCAGACCAATTTCCCTTATGAACATCGATGCAAAAATACTCAATAAAATTCTTGCCAACCGAATCCAAGAACACATCAAAACGATCATCCACCATGATCAAGTAGGCTTCATCCCGGGAATGCAGGGTTGGTTCAATATACGGAAATCCATCAATACAATCCACTTCATAAACAAACTCAAAGAACAAAACCACATGGTCATTTCATTGGATGCTGAAAAAGCATTTGACAAAAATTCAGCATCCCTTCATGCTTAAAGTCTTGGAGAGAACAGGAATTCAAGGCCCATACCTAAACATAGTAAAAGCAATATACAGCAAACCGGTAGCCAGGATCAAACTAAATGGAGAGAAACTTGAAGCAATCCCACTGAAATCAGGGACCAGACAAGGCTGCCCCCTTTCTCCTTATCTTTTCAATATTGTACTTGAGGTACTAGCTCGGGCAATTCGACAACATAAGGAGGTCAAAGGGATACAAATTGGAAAGGAAGAAGTCAAACTATCATTATTTGCAGACGACATGATCGTCTACCTAAGTGACCCAAAGAACTCCACTAGAGAGCTCCTACAGCTGATAAACAACTTCAGCAAAGTGGCAGGTTATAAAATCAACTCCAGCAAATCAGTGGCCTTCCTATACTCAAAGGATAAGCAGGCTGAGAAAGAAATTAGGGAAATGACCCCCTTCACAATAGCCACAAACAGTATAAAGTATCTTGGGGTGACTCTTACCAAACATGTGAAAGATCTGTATGACAAGAACTTCAAGACTCTGAAGAAGGAAATGGAAGAAGACCTCAAAAAATGGGAAAACCTCCCATGCTCATGGATAGGTAGAATCAATATAGTTAAAATGGCCATTTTGCCTAAAGCACTGTACAGATTCAATGCAATACCCATCAAAATCCCAACTCAATTCTTCACAGAGTTAGAAAGAGCAATTATCAAATTCATCTGGAACAACAAAAAACCCAGGATAGCTAAAACTATTCTCAGCAACAAAAGAAAATCTGGGGGAATCAGTATCCCTGACCTCAAGCAATACTACAGAGCAATCGTGTTAAAAACTGCATGGTATTGGTACAGTGACAGGCAGGAGGATCAATGGAACAGGATTGAAGATCCAGAAATGAACCCACACACCTATGGCCACTTGATCCTCGACAAAGAGGCTGAAAACATCCAATGGAAAAAAGATAGCCTTTTCAACAAATGGTGCTGGTTCAACTGGAGGTCAGCATGCAAAAGAATGCGAATTGATCCATCCTTGTCTCCTTGTACTAAGCTCAAATCCAAATGGATCAAGGACCTCCACATAAAGCCAGACACTCTGAAGCTAATAGAAAAGAAACTGGGGAAGACCCTTGAGGACATCGGTACAGGGAGAAAGTTTCTGAACAGAACACCAATAGCGTATGCTCTAAGAGCAAGAATTGACAAATGGGACCTCATAAAATTACAAAGTTTCTGTAAGGCAAAGGACACCATCAAGAGGACAAATCGGCAACCAACAAATTGGGAAAAGATCTTCACCAATCCTACATCAGATAGAGGGCTAATATCCAATATATATAAAGAACTTAAGAAGTTAGACTCCAGAAAACCAAACAACCCTATTAAAAAATGGGGTACAGAGTTAAACAAAGAATTCTCACCTGAAGAACTTCGGATGGCGGAGAAGCATCTTAAAAAATGCTCAACTTCATTAGTCATTAGGGAAATGCAAATCAAAACAACCCTAAGATTTCATCTTACACCAGTCAGAATGGCTAAGATTAAAAATTCAGGAGACAGCAGGTGTTGGAGAGGGTGTGGAGAAAGAGGAACACTCCTCCACTGCTGGTGGGGTTGTAAATTGGTACAACCACTCTGGAAATCAGTCTGGCGGTTCCTCTGAAAACTGGGCACCTCACTTCCAGAAGATCCTGCTATACCACTCCTGGGCATATACCCAGAAGACTCCCCACCATGTAATAAGGATACATGTTCTACTATGTTCATAGCAGCCCTATTTATAATTGCCAGATGCTGGAAAGAACCCAGGTATCCCTCAACAGAAGAGTGGATACAAAAAATGTGGTATATCTACACAATGGAGTACTACTCAGCCATTAGAAACAATGAATTCATGAAATTCTTAGGCAAATGGATGGAGCTAGAGAATATCATACTCAGTGAGGTAACCCAGACTCAAAAGGTGAATCATGGTATGCACTCACTAATAAGTGGATATTAACCTAGAAAACTGGAATACCCAAAACATAATCCATACATCAAATAAGGTACAAGAAGAAAGGAGGAGTGGCCCCTGGTTCTGGAAAGACTCAGTGAAACAGTACTCAGCAAAACCAGAACGGGGAAGTGGGAAGGGGTGGGTGGGAGGACAGGGGAAGATAAGGGGGCTTACGGGACTTTCGGGGAGTGGGGGGGCTAGAAAAGGGGAAGTCATTTGAAATGTAAATAAATTATATCGAATAAAAAAAAGAAAAAAAAAAAGAAAAATATTTCCTAAAAAAAAAGAAAAAAAAAAAAGCCTAAGAAACATATGGTGTGCAGACTGAGCAGCAGAGGATGGAAAGTGAGTCCATCCGGGGGAAGTGGAGCTTTAGGTCTGGGGCAGAACAGGTATGAGCCTGAAGACCTCAAAGCCACAGCAGGGTCACTCTGAGGAGCACTGCAGCTGGAGGCAGCTGGAGGACAGAACAAGGGAAATAACGGCACTGGTCTAGACACACCAAATATAATGATTAACTGACTAAATCAAAAGGGAAGGGCAGAGAAGTAAGCTCACAGGCACATGATCTGTGAAGATGCTGGATCTCTCCCTGCTCCTGAGGCGCATGCTGACTACACAATGACTTGGTCCAAAGAACACAAGGTAGGGAAGTATGTGGGAAGGCTTGGAGGGCAAGAAACTTTATAATACAGAAAGCTCATCCAGGTGATCAGGTGATGGGTCAAAGTGATAGGAAATGATGCTTGAGACTTCACTCCTGACTTCTGCCTCTCCTCAACCTACAACCTTCAGCCAATCAGGAGAGAATGTCAGAAGTCTCAGTTGAGAACATTCTGTAAAATTCCTGACTAGTGTTGAAGACATTATATACAAAGGCAAGTACTAGGGAAATAAGGAGTAAAGGTGTCAAGTATAGCACTGTAGATGGATCCTAGGAGGGAAAGGTGGGCTTTCCTGTGGTCGACAGCCTATGGTAAACAATAGTACACCCATGTTAGCTAGTGTCGCAGACTGTGCTATCCTAGTGGGGAGAGGTCACAGAGGGAAAACTGGTAAGGTACTTAAGAGCCCTCTATACTATCCTTATCACTATTTCCTGTATTCTAAACCTTCCACAGTGAGGCTCATGGTTTCTGATTCTGTATGTAAGAAACTTGAAAGGCACTACTACTACACACACAGGAAAAGTGCTAGTCCAGAAATTAACAAGCAAGCTTAGATCCAGCAAAGAAGTAAAGTCACATGTCACTGACCCCAAAGTGGACAGATGGGTGCTGGAGCCTTCAACTCCATGACAGGAGCTGCTGCAGGCTCAGCACAGCCTTGCATGATTACTAGATCTGAGTAGGGCTCATCTTAGAGGTCAAGTCTCAATAAGTTTAAGTTCTAGGATCTCAACTAGCTTTTCTCTGTCAAAGAGGGAGGGGAAAAATCACCCTAGGATATGGCAGGGAGCGACAAAGCCATTGAGAAGCATCTTCAAAACATGAAAAAGCAGGCGAAAGACATCAAGGCATAACTATACAAGGATATCCAATGATAACAGAATCCAGCCGAGAAACAGCCTAAGAAGATCTCAGAAGTAGGGGACCAGGATAAAGACCATTTGGCTCTATTAAAACTCATACATATGTTTTTACCAAAGATTCATTGCAAAAGAATGTCCTGGCACTCTAGAAATGAAAACTTGAGAGCCTAGGAGGTGGGGGTAAATGAATCCTATTTATTTTAGGACAGTCAATTGATAATTTGCAGATACAAACATATTTGAAAACTTTTGCACTATTTTTTTAATAATTATTTTTCTTGAAGTCACACTAGTTTTAGAGGACTTGTATGCCATAGCAGAGACACTTTAAAGTTCAACAATTTCTTCAGTTTTGCTTCTACTTCTGTTAAATGCACATAAAATTCAAATGAATGCTCGTACTTAAAACAGTAGATCTAAATGGACACCATATTGAAAAGCTGCTTCCTTCTTTTGGTCTCTTCTCTTTAATTCCTTTTTATATCTGTCCATGTATCTGCCTATACATTTCCAAAACTAAAATAGCACTTGTTAGGCAGGAACATTCATTATAGTTAGAGAATGCCTGGGTAACCTTTTGTTTTCTTCTATGTCTTGTACCATGTACAATTTTTATAAATGAGCATGCATCACTTTTATAGAAACAATAAAAAATGATTACTCTTTTTATAAGTTTAAATGAATGGTTAAATGAACATCATATGTCTTTGTTCTTTTAATAACCTTTGATTTGGGGCGATTAGATGGCAAATCCTAGCCCAGCAAATCACAGGTTATATAATAGAGAACAACTTGCAGGCCATACTAGTTCCTAGTTTCATCCTCTGTTCCAGTGAAGGAACTGAGCAGAGATATTTATGTTTCCACTTTGCTGAAACCCTAGAACTCCAGTGCTGGTGATTAAAATCTCTCCACATTGAGCACAAGCGACACTTCAGACACGTGAAAGGGTCTACCTATTATCTTGGCTACACTGTATTGCTCTCAAGGAGTGCATCTTACTTCCCTTAAAACCTTCACAGCATTCTCACTTGAAGTAAAGCTCAGATGTGAGGGAGAATGAAGCCCAAAACAATAATGGAATGTGTTAGTTTTTGAGAGGTTATAGAACAGAAAAAGGACAGGCACAAATGGGGCCTCAGTATGTATGAGAAAACTCTCAAAATGGCATCCTTTCCAGCTACAGCTGCTGCCCTCCCAGCAGGAGTGGGAAATGGTGAAGCAGCATTTGAGCTCTTCTGGGAAAATTGTATATTAAAGTTAAAAATGATGACTGAGGTCAAATAAATTGGGTGTTTGTGGGAGATATGATAGGCTAGAGAGTGCTGGAAGAAATTTTAACAACAGCTCTATGGCCTACTTTGCATAATTATGAAATTTGATTATGCAGAGCAAAACACTGGAAACAAACAGATGAGGATTAAAATAGCACTTTTTCTTTTTTGGTCTGAGAGAAATAATAACAACAAACTTGCTTTGCAATTCAGTAAATAAAACATTCTAGAGACAAAAGGAAGAAAATTAGGAAAATGAAATCAATACATTGAGGCCTGCTGCCTTCCCATGGAATTTGTCTTTCTCTTAGTACATGGAGAATCTCCAAATCAAGTAAGTAGCTTTGTTCTGAATGGTCAACCAACACAACTGCATGTGTTCAAAAGAGTGCTGTTTGAAGAATATTCATGAGAGTGAAATGATTAGCAGTCAGCCAGAACTAGCTTAGACACTACCTCCAGCTTGTTGTACCTCCAGCTTGGAGGACAGGAAACATTAAGTAGCTATATCTATATCCATATGTATGCATATTAGAAATAAAACCAGAATTCTGTTAAACCATAGCATTTCTTATGGATCATAGTGAAATTTTCACTTGTATGATGGTTTTAACTTTTCTCTTTCTGATTCCCAGCGAGCACACCTAGCCTAATTTTCTTCAGAGTCATCGGACTCCCAACTCTGGCTTCAACATTTGTTAGTCGGCCAGCCTGCTGCCATCAGAAAGGCATGTTAAATGTAATAGAAACTCTGCTTCCATTAAAAGCTTGCCCCTCTTGGCCAAGTCCGCTTTTTAGGTTGGAGGCCAGGACATCTTGGCGGCAACAGAGAGAGTGGGGTTTGGTGAGTCGCATCATTATTACTTTAGATAGAAATAATGGCAGCCTTAAAATGTAGGAAATAAGGAATGAAAGTTTTGCTTATGTTTTATGATTTTTTAACAATAAAGTAAATAAAACTGAATCACCAAAGAAAAACTGAAAACTAAGAAAAGTTGTGGAGTCCTAACTAGTACAGGAAAACTGTGACTTCTTCATTTCCTAGTGAGCGACACTTAGCTACCCACCTAGCATTAAAGACTGCAGGGGAAAATGGAATGTGGCCCTCTCCTTGGTGAAGTCAACACCACTTTGCCATTTACAAAGAGATCCACCTGCATATAACTGGTAGCTTTTGAAACAGCCACACCCTGCAGGCTTATGGCTGTAAATTTCTGCCGCCCCAGCTTTTGAGAAATGCAAATAAAGAAAACTCATCAAAAGGTTGCCATAATTCTCACAGCTGACTAGAAGGAAGCATTTTTGACTACTCAAAATTAATAGCAGCTCCCAAGGCCTTATAGGAACAGCTGTCACTGAGAAATACACTCACAAACAAATAAGCAATTCTCTCCCATGTTTGATTTGTTAGTGGCATGAAGCAGCGGCCTTTCGGGAGCACTGAGCCACCTGCAGACCTCTGAGGGGGTGGCTTGTACCCACTGCACACAAGATTTACGAGCCCAGGCCCTCTCAGACTCTGGCACATGCTGCCTCTCATGAACCACCTGCTGCAGGAGAGCAAGGTAAGACCTGTGGGTGGGTCAGTTAACAATCCTGAGTAGGACAACTCACTACCACAGAATGCTTTCCTTTTCTCACCAAAATGCTACAACATCGAGGCAGTGGGTTTGGAAATGTAGACAGGGCTGCATGGCTTCTAGCTATACTTGGTATAGAGATTAATTTTCCCACATATAGTCTCACTCTTTCCCATGTGGGTGTCAATTTCATTCAGGCGTGAACCAGTGAAGACAGACCCGATAACATTCATGCATGTTGCAGTAATTTTTGACAGTAAAAAATATAGTCAGATCTGTGAATATTAAATACCGTGTTTTCAAGAATAAATAAGAAGTTAAATTCAGTTCAATGCTTGCATTTCCCACCTCTTGCTATAACATTAATTATCTATTTCTGGGTCTGAAACAGGCCAAAACTTGTCACTGTAATGACATTCCAAAAAAAAAAAAGGGCACAATTTCTGGTTATCTAAGTTAGTATCCATGGGGACTTGCTATGAGCAAATTTTTAAAAAATGGATTCTGTGACATTTGGTCTCATCTACAGAATTCTGCAACTATTCTTTGTTAGTAAATACAGAAGCTGAGAGGGAGGCACAGGATGAATATGAGACCAACAATCAGAGCACTCGAGCCATGTTCATTTCAAGTTCTTCATATGACTTTTAACTGATTTCTCTCTCTGAGTCTTGACTTCTTATTTCTAAAGTAAAAAGATGGGCTGCTCAGTATGGATTTCATACTCTGAAAATAGTTTTGAGCTGCAATCTATCCATCTTTTATTGCTACCGAAGACGGGACAGCATAGGCCCAAACTCTGGGGACTTGGGAGTTCACTGCTCATGCCTTGGCCTGTCTTTGTTGTTAAGGTTGAACCTATGCAAGGTGCTCTCTCTGCTCACTGGCTCTCACTGTTTAGCATTAGAGCACTATGGAACTGGAAAAATCAACTAGTGCTACCAAGATGGATGTAAAAGGAAAAGCAGGCGGTAACTTAATTAGTGGCCTAAAGAGCCCATCCTAGAGGCTGCTGTGTCACTATACACTCCTGGATCCTATATAAAATTTATAAATTGGATTTCCTAGTCTACAGTCTCTTTCCATATATTTTAGAAAACCCTTCCAAGATAACTCAGTTTCTCTGAATTCTGGTCTTTGTTTTTCTACTTATCCTGAAAGCAGTGACTCTAACACCATCTATCCACCAAGTAGAGAGAATGGTGTAGTATAAACCACTCAGTAGGCTATCTGGGCCTTGGATGATAACATGCCAGGTCAGAAAGCTTCTATTTTTGTCTATATAGCTATTTGCTATTTAAAGATTCAAGGAGGCTGGGAGCTTTGTAAAACTGAATTCATCGAAAGCTTACTGGATGCTCCTGTGGCTATGGTAGCATTATAATTTTGGAAGTGAGTACATTTGTAATTTTTTGTACTAACCGTGGAATGCTGGATATAAACCTTTTTAAAATACACTGCAGTAGTAGATGGTAAATAGCTCTTTAACACAAATATGAGGCCAATATCTAATTTCTCTTCTCATCTTTATTTGGTGCTGCTTTGGAGAAATTGTTTGGAAAATAAAGGTGAAAAATGGTTCTATAAACACAAACTGAAGGTCCACATGTGAATTAAACAACCTGATGTCTGTTTCCTTCCCTCCACTGGTATCCACTGGGCATGTAGTGAAGAGCAGAAGACACAAAAAACAATTTTTCTAACACGGTGGACCTACTAATTTTACTTGAAGATTCTAAAAATATTTTTTCTTACTCAGCATTATAAAAAGAAAGGAGATCCTTTAGGGATGTATTTGATAGAAAGGGATTGCATTTGACAGCAGAAAACTTCTGTAACTTACTGATCTTTAAGTGACGAGTTAGTTATGGTATAGACAGGCAGCCTAGCTTATTATGTGTAACTTATTTTCATCAGGCCTGGACATCAGGAATTCACTTTGTACTTGCTTTGATTTGTGTATGTGTGTGTGTGTGTGTGTGTGTGTGTATGAATACTTTTTGTGAATGGGTATTTTGCTTATATGTATGTGTACTATGTATATGCCTAGTGCCTGGTGAGGCAAAAAGAGGGTACCAGATCTGCTGCGGCTGGAGTTACAGATGATAGTCCATGTGGGTCCTAGAATTGAACCCAGGTCCTCTGGAAGAGTGGCTAGTGCTCTTAACTGCTGAACCAGCTCCTTGACTATATATTCTAAGACACAACATGTCCAATTTTCAATGCTCATTCTTTTGCCTCTAAGCAGCATAACACAAACTGGCTTCAAAATTATTTCTAACCAAGAACATTACAAAATTATCTCCAATCAATTCCAATACTTAAATGCTCTCATTGGAAGATTCTCCTGGGTTAGGGCATACACCTTAGTCTCTGCGGGCTGCTGTAAGAAACTACTTTAGTCAGGGCAATCCTTGCCCAACAGAAATCTACTTCTGGAGATGGAGAAATTCAAGACTAAAGGGAAGCAGACCTGGTGAGGGCCTGTTCAAATGCCTCCTTCACTGTCCTCCTGTCAGCAGAGAGGAGCTAAGCATGCTGGGCTTTCTTTATTAGGGCATCAATCACTTTCAACTGGATTTCAACTTTATGACTTAGTCACTCCCCATAGGTCCTACTATAATATCACTTAATATGGGATAAATTTTATATATGAATAGTGGAGGGCACAAATATTCAGTCTGAGGCAATTCCCAGAAGGCTGTGGAAGCAGAATGAAAAGCCATTTGGTAAGGAGACCAAAAACAAAGTATTTTAGAAGGCTGGGCAGTAGCCATGACCTTTGAACCTGCTATAACCACCAGTTCTCTTCATGACCCTAGGGATTATACACTTATGGCCTATAAAAAGTTACTCATGAAACAGATTCTGAGCCTAGGAACAGTTGCCCACAAAGTCAGAAGGAGGCTATGCCAGGCCTTTGCTATTCATTACAATGGGTGACAACTGGCATGCCCTTAAACAGCTGTCATTTTCTTTCTAGCTTCTTGTGAACATGGCTCTTGGACTTAAGATTGCATCATGACCCAAGAGTGTACACTGTGGACTCTGGATATAAACAGCATTTCCTCCTCCTTCTTAGGGAATCAAGTGAACATGTAAGGGAGCTTTGTTCCTGAGGGCACAATTTGGCTGATATTTAAAAGAGATAGTGATTTTAGTAAATTACATGATTTTCATACATTCACAAACAGAGCACTGTGGAAATGATCTGTGTGGTAAGATATGAAAAACATGAAATCTGGCGGATGCTGCATCATCCCTCAAAGCCGCCAGCAGTTTATGGGAGGCTACTGTGATCTACTGCAGACTAGCTGAGGTATTATCATTTTACAGATGTGGAATCTAAATATATAAGGTTTAATTTGATTAAGATTCTGTATAAGGTCAATAGAAGAAACAAAGTCAGGAGGTACAGTTAGCCTTCATTATATATGTCAGTACAAGCCTTCACTATATATGTTAGTTCATCACGGGGACAAACTAATTCAAAACGAAGGAGCCAGCCCGTATGCAATCTGGAAGAAACTGCTAATATAAAAAAATTCATAAATAAAAACAAAATAACAATTGTACAATCTTCAAATAATGCTGCATCTTCAGTGGGAAGAAAGCCCACTTGTTCTCTGAAGGGAGTGGGAACGACCTGGTGTCTGTCCTATGCCAATGTGCTGCTCTTGGGTAATAAAGAAGAGAAAGAAGCCAGGTCTGCTGGGTCCATTAATCCAAGAATTTAGGGGGCAGAGGCAGGTGAATCTCTGAGTTTGAGGCAGAGGTTGTCACATAGAAACCCAGTCTCAAACAAACCTAAACAAACAAACAAACTTAGCTTCATTTTTTTTCCTGCAGAAAATTTGTATTGTCACTGTCCTATAAGAAAAAGCTTAAAGCTTTGTTTTCTATCTTTTCAACCAACCTCTCCATTTCTTATTGTTTTATAGAACCAAGTGGCTTAATTTGCTGAGTCAGTTTGCTTATAAAAACCCTTGGTCCCTTCTGCTTTGTTGCTGATGTGTCAAATCTCTAGTGATCAATAGCACCTTATTGTTGTCATTGGTTTACTAAGCACATGTAAATCTCCTTAAAGAAGCATTACAATAAATAACTGATCACAGTAATGTGGGGAGATATGATGAATAAAGGTTAAGGAGTTTGAAGAAGGAAGTTCTCCCAAGGGTGATGGTCTTTGGGACTCCATCCTGCCTGACTTCAGAACAGTCTTCCTGATTTTATATTTGTATAAGCTAACTGTTTAAGAACAATTGAACAATAATACAATTTCTTCACGAAAAAGTTTTACAAGTGGCTCAGATATGCTCATGAATTTTCAGAGAAGGAGACCGCCACCTCCCCCAAAAAGGTGTGGGAACTGGTCTAATGCCTTATAGGATTCTGGAAATCTGAAAAGCTGCTAAGCCAACTTAGTGGGGAATATTGCCCCAGAAAAAAAAAATGACATTTATCCCAGTAAGAGACTTCTAGCCTAGAGGAATGACAATCATCCAGTGGGAAGACACAGCTTTTTCCTCCATACTAGGTGAGTCCATCTATGTTTTTTGTAGAGGCTATTGATTCTGCCTGTGGAGTTTTGCTTGAGGAAACAATGACTCCATTCTAGCATGGGATCCCAGGCCAGAGATACTCATATCTACCCATGTGGGCCTCATCTCTCAAGTGTGTTGGTCATCGCCCGTAAAATGTGGGACAAAAGGACCAGCCTCCTGCACCAATTGCTACAGAGTGTTGCAGTTTCTGCCCTGATAGACAATGGGAGGTGGGAAGGCAGGGGCCTAATGCTGTGGTAGTCTAGAGAGCCTATTGAGCTTAAAGTTATAGAAAGACCCTGATAGATACCTCAGAGGCTTAGATTAAGGCATACTTCAGAGAAGAATGGTTATATTTACCATGTACAGTGATGCATACCTCCAGCACTTGGGAGGCAGAGTCAAGAAGATCACCATGAGTTTGAGGCCAGTATTGCCTATATAGTAAATTTCATTCAAATCAGTGCTGGAAGACCCTCTATCCTTACCTCCATCAAAAACCAGAAAAACTTTGGTATACCTTCATCAATCTTTAAAGCATGGACTTAGGATCTATTATTTGAAACCCAAAATAAGCACTAAAACAACATCAAAATCTCCATAAAACGAACTGTCACATCCAACTATTTTAGAGTCTATTCCCAAGAGAACATACTCCAGAAGGGAATGTAAAAGAACAGGGTGTAATTTTAGACCAAGTTTTAAAAGATTACAGGCTGTAACTAAAATTGAAGTTTTAAGGTGTCAAAAGATTATCTTAGCGAGTATATTACAGATTCCATATAATTTGAATTCCACTGTACTTTTCAACTTTCTTCCAACTCGATCAAAATGTTGGAGCTTTGTAATGAGTAAACTTAGTGCATGTATATCATTCCAAAACCTTATCATTGAACATCAGTGAAGACAAGAATAATTTTTTAACTCTACAGAAAAAATTGAGTCCAATGTGATGATGGAGTGGAATAAAGAAAATATATTCCCACATGTCTATGAATTAGGTGTCCAGCAAGGAGAATTCTAGGGTCCTTAAACAGCAATCCTGGGGCTTAACAGAAGAAGCCACATTAAAGTCAAGTGCCTGGTATGGTGTTTTCTGGCCACAGTCTTTGGAAGTAGGAGATCAAGAGTAATGTTACAGACAGAGATGAAAACAATACACACAGACTAACAACAGAAATGCCTGACGAGTATCTAGCAAACAGTACTAATCTTGAGATGCAACAGTCACTTAAGGATTAAGGTGATGTGAAGTTAAGTCTAACTGCACAAAAGAAACCTAAATTTACTAAAGTGAACAGAGCAGATAGATAGTCAACTCTATCCGGAAGCTCTGTCTTGAAGTGTTAAATGGAAACAGTTGCTTTACTTTGATGGGATAAGATTACTATAGAGTTAGAATAAGGCACTATAAGAATTTCAAATGTAATGTGATTCAAATTCTAGATATTAATAGTGTTCATTTAGAAACAGGAGATGAAGACTAATATATTGGCGCATGGCCATCGTCAGAGAACTGGGAAGGTGGATGTGGCTATACATATAAGTTGCTGTCATTCATGTCACTCTCCGACAACCCTCCTTCCTATCCCCACCTGGTAACAGCACTGGGTGCTCAGTCAGAGTGAGAGTGACATGAAGGTAAAGCACTGTACCAGGCCCACAGTAGGTGTGCAAGGCCCACAGTAGGTGAGCATCTACATAACGTCTAGTTGTGGCAGCCGAAAACCATACTGGTGCCACCAAGGCCTCCTCTGCCACATGTCATTTTTTGCCAGTCTCAGATGATCCCTCCTGTGATCTATTCTCTTTGAAATGCATTCGCACATGTGTCTCAGGGTCCTCCCTCATAACTAATGGATTTTGTCCTCAGGATAAAGTAATTATAAGCCACAAAATTGAACCCAACACAGAAAAGCAATTTCTGTTCTTGGTTCCTGAACACAGCCTCAGTCCTGAAGCTGTGTTTAGGAAAGGGTCTCTGTGAGCACAAGTCAGGAATATAATGGTCTAAATGCTGAGCCATTGCTAGGAATTAAAACAAAAGTAAAAGAAACAGCCTCACAATTGCTGATCTAAACACTGGTGTTTACTTTAGGAGAAGTTCATACATCTTCCTGTACAAACTGCGGAATTACCTTTCATCTTCCTTGACATCTTCAACTGGGAGTTTAAGAACATCTTCAACTTTAATCTCTAAAATATAATTCCCTGACATCCTTGCAATCCATTCTACAAATGAGTGTTCAAACAACCTTTAGAAAGTGACACTAGGCCACTCTGTTACCTTGTTTTATCACCAATGGCTTTCTACAAACTAAGAATACAGCTTAGTACCCAAAGTGATCATGATGTTGACTTCCATTCTCACCCTGACTTCACAGGCCATTCATCACACACTGTTTGTTCTTGGATGATAGCAACTTGGACCCACCCCATGGCCTTAGTATCTGTTGCTTTCCATGACTGAAGATGTGCTCAGTTCTAGACATTCATGCATGGCTTCTTCACAATATTCAGGTCTCAGCTTCTATCTCTTTGAGTCTTGCTTGGCCTGCCTAGTTAAAAGCTATCCAGTTGCCTAGTTAGGTCACAGTACAGGTGTCCTGTTTTATTCACTCTGAGGAACTTCACCTTAGTGAAAGTGCCTAAGGGATCTGTTTACTGTTAACCCTTTCTAATTCAAGAGAAACCAGAATGTCACTACTGAGTTGCTAAGTACACATCTGCCACTGAAGAGGCTAATGGGCAAGTAAAGCCAGTTTGGTTTTCTTCATTTGATGATAACATATGTTAACTTGTTCATACACATGTCCTCCTTCACAAAAAGATTTCTATACACAATAGTTCCTGTTCAAATCCTTTTCCTGGTACTAGGAACCCTGATTTACAACATTCTATCAGGCCAAACCCATGTATGCTTTCTTTCATCATACCTCTGCAGATGGCTTCTGTTGTGATGTTTTCTTTAAAATAAAATAGCACCAACAGAGATTTGCTCAGGTCCCTTTTAAAACGCTTCTGAGTCTCTCTCTACTCACTTGAACTTGAATTCTATCTGTCCAAAGATCCTAGATTCAGGATGGCGTTTCATCAACACACAAACACTTTCTGTCTCCATCACTATTCACTGGTATTTTCACCCACAACAGTCTTCCTCAAGATAATCAGTTGTTTCCTTTTTGGATCACAGTCAATCTCTCTCCATAAGAATTTAAGATATGTAAGAGAAAAGACATTTGTTCCTGTATACTATAGTACTATTGGAAGCTACGGGACGGTGAATACACAGAATGAGTTCAACTAATTAAAGAATTGGAATAAAAAAGTCATGAAATAAATGGTATGTTCAATAAATGGTATGTTTTGGTATGCAAAAACACATGAACATGCAGTTTACATCTTTTGTTTTAAATACAGTGCTTATTCTATTTACTATGCGGGAGCTTTAGAGACAGTATGCAAAATCTAGCCATTATTAACTGATGTAGTAACTCATAACCAGGAAGCTAATAAGCTACAAGGTTGACTTTAAAATCAAGCTGCTCTGTGTATTTAGTATTTGTACAACAATGCCCCCTTTTATTGTTAATATTAATTTGGGACATGAAGGTAATCTTCAAAAGCAAACCTCATAACTTGACTTATATGGTTACTTTTGGAACAAAACTTTTGAGAATAATGAACTCTATAATACATCCTAGAAGCTTCTCCAATCTTTTAAAGATGAGTAGTATAGCAACAGAATAACAGAACTTTGAAGATGGCTTAATTGGTTAAATGGTTACCTTGACTCTTCAAGTCAAGCAATCATTCTATTTAAAAAAATGTTCCCTCTCATTTCATATTATTAAGAGAGGTAAAAGCCATGGCAATGTTAAAGAACATTAGTTTATTCATGTGAGCCAAGCTGGAGTCAATTTTCCTTCTTAAAAGTGATTCATCATACACTTGCATTTTATATAGTGGGAGGAAACATATAGTGAAAGCACACAGGGTAGAAATTTAAGGTGTTGACTGCAGTCAGTTCAACCCTAAATTCCTAC